>NW_009614820.1:0-34019 GCF_000690535.1 Cariama cristata
GGGAGGGGATTCTGCCCCTCTGCTCCGCTCTGGTGAGACCCCCCCCTGCAGTACTGCCTTCAGCTCTGGGGTCCTCAGCATAAGAAGTACATGGACCTGTTGGAGCGAGTCCAGAGGAGACCACGAAGATGATCTGAGGGCTGGAGCACTTCTCCTATGAGGATAGACTGAGAGAGTTGGGGTTGTTCAGCCTGGAGAAGAGAAGGCTCCAGGGACACCTTAGAGCGGCCTTGCAGTACCTAAAGGGGCATTTTTATGGGATAATGTCCTTTTTACAAGGGCACGCAGTGATAGGACAAGGGGCAATGGTTTTAAACTGGAAGAAGGAAGATTTAGATGAGAAATTCTTCCTGGTGAGGGTGGTGAGGCACTGGCACAGGTTGCCCAGAGAAGTTGTGGATGACCCATCCATGGGAGTGTTTGAGGCCAGGTTGGATGGGGCTTTGAGCAACCTCGTCTGGTGGAAGGTGTCCCTGCCCATGGCCGGGGTGTTGGTCACTTCCAATCAAACCATTCTATGATTCTATGATTCTATAAAATGGATTTCGATAATGACACAGTTTAAACTGTTTTACACCCTCTTCCTAATGAGTATCCCCTTTTCGACTGCTATGCTCCCCCTTCCACTCTTCCCCTCCATGCAAATATTTTGTGCTTCAGTGTCGCAGGTCATCGCCATCCCAGGTCCTTTGCCAAGAAAAGTATGATGCTGACAATGGGAGTTTCTTTCTTACTCACCACATGGGGCTATTGTTATATATCTTCTGTTGCACTGTACTAATATCTCTTTTTTCCATTGGAAATGTCAGGTTTCATATACATGAGATTTTGTATATGCTGAATACTTCTTCCTTGTTCTCTTTGTTAACCCTAAAACCAGTTTACCCAGTTCTTAGGACTACATTTCTTTAACTGCCAGTTGACCACTGATGACCTGTTTTCAGCAGTTTACTTCTTTTATCATCCCATGCCGGTACTCCTCCACATTGCACTGTCCATCATCCTCGGCAAAAGCTTCTGCTATGACACCATTCCTTTACACCGCATCATTTTGCTAGGGTCAAAAATATTTAGTACTACATGAAATAACAGTTACTTAAATGCTATCTATATAAAAAACTATGATTGTACTAAATGATTATACAAAGCTAAGCAAAAGTAAAACAAATTAGGCAATATCAACCTGGTCATTAGGAAACTGCCGTTAACAGCTAAAACAAGCTAAGGCAAAGCTCCCTGTAGCCCTGGACAAACCCAGTCATAGCCTGACAAGTCTGGAGGCCTCACAGAGTTAGTGTGAAGCTTCTGGTATGTTAGTAGCAATGACAATTTGTATCTATTGGGTTACGGGGCTACTCTTAGCTGCTCAGGACACTAACTTCCAGTCATCTGTCTGGAAACCCTTATAAACTTCACCATGGTGCTTAAGACAGATTGGCAAATTCCAGCAGTGTTTAAGATCAGGAGTGACTTGTGATTAACAAGTCACTTTCCCATGAGGATTTCCATGGAGAGAGGTGGGTACCACACTCAGTCTGCCATGGCTGAGCTCCACCGCAGGAAAAGCCCACCCTCTCCCTGCCACAGCACAGTGATGGACCAGACACCGCAAGCTTCCTGGTTTGATTCCATCCAAGTACTCAGTTTTTGCTTGACACCTGCCTGATTTTTGCCATCCTTCTCATGGGGATCCTTTGCAGCCGCTCAGCAGCACCATTAGAAGGGCTTCCTTGTAAGCAACCTAATGGGATATTGCTCTCTGCTTGATTAAAGTCAGCTGGTATCTGAGAATTTTATCCCAGAGAATTACTTGACAAATGATAGCCCCATCTCACTTCTGCAGCAATGCCTTCAAAAGTCCACGAGATCTGGATGCAAATGTCTAATGAGGACACTTTGTAGAGTAATCTCGGTGACACTGTTCAGTTTTAGCACCAATTCCTGGCTTCCTTTTCCAGCAACTGTGGATGGAAGAAGGATTAAATAGATTTTACCTTCAAATAGTATTCTGGTTTGCTAGTATATATATGAAAAACTTATTTCTTTTTTGTTCTGTGTGCACACTTTAATCTTTTTTACAGGAGTACGTGCAACCAACATATACTTTTTGCTATGGAAGTGAGATAGTTTTTATTTGTCTTACCTTCTTCAATGAGAAAATACAAAATCAAATTGAAACAGCAGGCAAAATAGTATATATGTGCACAAAGCAACACGCAGTCATGCCTCCTCCAGGCTGGAGCTGTCGTCAGTTACAATAAAGCCAACAGACAGCCTGTGCAAAATATGCCAATAACCCACCCCTCTCTTCAGTTCATACAGAGCCTCGCATGAGGTGTGATCCAAGGGAAGTACTGTTTTTGGGAGACAGCCAGTATCTGGGAATATTTTCCTCTCCATCTGATGTGAAAGAGCCTCAGTATGGTGCTGCAAACACTAAAGGTTCTGGTTGACAGCTAGTCCAGATGTCTGAGGTCACACGTACCACCACACCACCAACTGTACCTCAAAGAGACACGTGGAATCTGAAAGTCAGTGCTTCATGCACATCAGAAGCCGGTAAGGCTGAAAAAATATTCTCTGAGTGGCACGAGGTGATTTGGTGCCAAGTAGTTTAAAAGCCTTCCCAAACATATGTGTTTACTTTGCTCTGAGGCAAAAAGTCCACTTCGATCACCACAGAAATCAGGGCTATAAAGGCAATTGGTTCGGAGGGATGGAAAAAATTTTTGTTTTTTTCATATGCCTTTGAAATGCCTAGTTGTCATCTGGACGATTATTTTGGCATCATGGAAGCTTGGGGGGCTGCTGAGCAAGACAATGGAGTAGAAGTACTTTAGAGCAGGAAGCTGCTTATAGTGGAGAATTTGGACAATGACAGAGATGCTGCTGTGGTCATTTCTTCCCAAATTGTTCCACTTACATATATTGGTTGGTGTTGTTTCATGTGATTAGAGCTGTGGAAAAGCAAGTTCTTAATCTAAAGCAGTTTTTTGTAAACAGAATGTGTTTGTCATAATGTATTTTCAGCATTTATATGGAAAAAAAAAAGATAACATAGAAAGTATCACTCTTGAGCTATATCACCAGTTGCAGATAAAGTAAATGCCTGCTAGCGGTTTCCTGTTTACCTTGGTGAGATTCTGTTTTTATTGATACCAAAGCAGGCTTCTGTCTGTCAAAAACATCACTCTTTTTAGTACCAGGTAGATCTCTCAAGCCCTTGTGCAATATAGCACTGATGCCTTGTTTATCTGTCAGAGTGATTTTGGGGGCACAGGGACACAGCAAAATCAATCATATTTTGGGGAATTAGGATGAGGAAAGGCAGACAGTGTGGAGGCTGCTCCAAGGGCAGGAGCATGGTGTTGTCAGGGCCTTTCCTTCCGCCACGAGTGGGGATTTATGAGCCTGAGCTGGAGGAGGAACGGAGAAGAGGTGGAGGAGTTGCCCACTGGGCCATGTAGCTCAATGCAGCTCCTCAAACATCCCCAGGGAGCAGAAGAGGCTGGGGATCGCCTTATAGGCTTTTTGGGAAACACACGCAGTCTCAGCACCAGGCTTTACTGCATGAGTCCAAGCCCTCCTTGGCACCCTATGACTGCCCTTCGGAAACATCATGTCCCTGTGTCACTGTGCATCTATGTGTTGGGCACTGCTCCCCCACTGCCCTGCCATCGCTCCTGCCTCTGGCTCTCCGTGGCTCCCCAAGCATCATTCAGCTCACGTCAGTGCTGGGATTAAGCAGGAGCAGTGCCCTGGAGCTCCTGGACAAGAGTCCCAGGGAGTAGATTTGCACCTTTTGGCATGTGTGGAGGTCCTTCTCTGGTTACTCATTTTGATTCTATAGAAAAGCTCTTTAATACTCTAGATCTCTCAGTGACTAAGCCTGCTCCTCTTCCCTCACCCACTCATTATACATTTGGCATCGTTAGTTACACTCGTGCTAAACATACTGAGGATCTGGAGGAGCTGGACAGCTGTGAGCACTTGCATAATGCATGACATGCCTCCAGCAGCGCCTTTCTCTTTTGCTCTCTCACAGCAATAGAAAGGATGTCTGGGTTTAATTTTTTTCCCCCCTTTCCCTCTTTTCACCTGGTCTTATTAGCCTCTCTGGAGGTCACCATTACTAGGCATGACTCCCTTCAAGCACACCCACCCACCTCACCCATTGCTATTTGTCTGTACTGCCAGTGCCCGAGGCTATCCTCAGGACTATTTCTCTGACAGAGTGTTTAATCCAATTCTATGTATTTCATCCTCATTTAAAAAAAGAAACCCTGCCATCTACTTCCTTTTTCCATGTGTACCATGACCTCTTTCTGCTATTTTCATGTTAAACTGACCCTTTTAAGAGTCTGGCTTTTAAGCAAGAACTTTAACAATGAATGTTTTAATATTTTTTTTTTAGCACCAGTGGTACTACCACTGCCTGTGGCCACCTCTGAGGCTGCCCTCTTTCCAAGCCTGGGACCTGAGGCAGCTTGCTGCCATGGTCAACGCAGCTATCTTTAGCTTTCAAAAAGACTACTATTGCTGCTCTGTGGCACCGGCAGTGTCAATTTTTCTCTGTTGCTACAACTGTTCAGCTTTTCAAAGGTTGCTTTTAGGATGATAACCTTTGAGATGAACCTTCCCACTTAATCTCATCAGCTGTCCCAGGTACATAAATGACTGTTGGGAATAATCACGACTATGAAAGTTTAAAGTGAACCATCTTCATCTCTCGTCTTCATTTCTCAACTTCATCTCCCTTGCACATACGCATATGCACATGAATGCGTGTCTGTGCATACACTTCCATAGATGGGAAGGTGTTGATGGGGCAAGAAGTATGTCCTTGAACATCTGAAAGTCTATTACTTTATTGTATTAAAACAGCCACATATGAGCAGTCGCCTTAAGTCCTGTCAAGCCAAGGAAAATTACTGAAAGCAAATAAATGAAATGAGGAAATAAGGGTTAAAATGAGTTAACGACAAAACTCAAGCTGGTCTCACACTGGGATAGCTCCGCTGGCTTCAGACACTCTCAAGTTTATATTACTATGAATTCAAAACAGCTGAAAAACAGAATTAAAATATTAATCAAATTTATTCCATCTTGTGCCGTTGGGAGATATTTTAAAACTTCCTTTGTTGTTCAAAGAGTCAGACTCTGGTTCTCATTGGTACAGCAGAAGACTTTATTGCGCTATCTGACACTATATTTACATTTAAGAAAGGCGTAGCACTCCAAACTGGGTGCCTCACAATACTTTTTTGCAGCACAAATAGCTCTCTGAATGCCATTGAAAGTTTGAAGCACTCAACAAATATTGTGCAAGTTCTGCAAGGTGACATTGTGCATCCAGTTTTGAAAGAATGACTCCAAATGTCAATAATAAAGTAATCTATTCTTATTTACTGGATTTTTATTGTCATAGGTATTTATTTCTTGTAGTGTTTCCATGCAACTCCCTGTGACACCCAGCATTAAGCACACCTTTGACCTTCTACATTAGCAGATTTGTACAATATGTTAGTTGAGGTATCCTTAAAAATTACAAGAATGTCCATAATGTATTCTGTTTTAAATTTGTTTTAGAATTGTTTTCCCGTGCTTATTTTTATTTGTTCTTGTAGCCTGCAGCTGATGTAAAACTTCATCCCTGCTATTGCCACTAGCTACTTATATTAGTCATTTCACATTTCTGCAGAGCATGTTTGTATGACATAAACAGTAAGGACAATGTGAGAAAATAAGGAGAATGGAGAAATAAATGAATACAAATAAATAAAATGGCATTCATTCTGCTTTGTCATAATACTGTTAATTCACAAATATTTAGGCATTCACCTTTTTTTATGAAAATGTTTGTCAAAACTAAAAAATCTAATATAAAATGCTTTTGTCAATATTGTATATTAGTTACCGCCCTCTTTATAAGTTTTTTTTGTTCAATCTGAAAACAGAAATAGTATTCAGTAACGCATCTAGCCAAAGAGTTATCAATTGGGGCAAAAGAAAAGCAATCAAATCCAGCTTAACATTAAGAATACAAATGTGTAATGTCTCTGTGTTGCTGCAGCATATAATTGTTGATGATAAATTAGTTCTGAAATAAAGTGCAGTTTCACAGTTTGAGACCATATTCCCACTCGAGGGGTTGTGCATTCCCACGTTCTCCCTTTTATCCACACCAGCAATCACGAAGCTGCTCAGCGTATCAGATCCGATGGTAGACCCATGAGACAGTGGGTCATTTTCTTTTGTAGAACTGGTTTTGAGCAGGATCAAGAAACTGAGCAGAACTGATTGACACCTGACAGCATGATGTGGTGCAGGTATGATCAAGTACGGGGATGGGGGAAAGCGGGATCGCCCTTTCAGTAGCAGCATAAGCTTCAGTAGTTTTGCATAAGCTAACCGTAAAACCTCACCCTGAATTAGAAGAAATCAGGCCCATATTACAATCTGAGCATTACTCTAATTCATTTCTAAGCAATCATTTGGGCACCAAGTGAGGTTACAGTGTTGATTGCACTCTCTCACCTTTTTTTTCCCCAAGACAGAAGTCTACCCACATCTCTTCCAATAGAGTTTACCACTATGCCCATTAGATAGAGTTTACAAGGCTACCTGTGTCGCCCAGCTTTTCCCCTGCTCTTTTACATGACAGCAAAACTGGACATAAGTGTGTTTAGTATCACTGATTCTT
The DNA here is from genome assembly GCF_000690535.1 of Cariama cristata. Lineage (NCBI taxonomy): Eukaryota > Metazoa > Chordata > Aves > Cariamiformes > Cariamidae > Cariama > Cariama cristata. The sequence continues at coordinate 6,704 of NW_009614820.1, forward strand.
TACAAATTCCTTTCATCCTTCCATTAAAACCTTTTGACTCATTTAGATATTCCAGTTGAAGGATCATGCAGCTATTTTATCAAAATGCATTATTTGTCTGGGGTGTTTTGTTGACAGGAAGTTTAAGCTTCACCATCTCCTCTTACAAAGATTTTGCTAAGCTTTGAAATTGTTATTCAGTGAAGTGAAGTGGTAAATCTGTCCTCATCCATGGTGTTCAGACCACTGACTGGAACATTTTTGACTGACATTATTAAAGAGAAATATGACCCCAATCTCTTTTATTTTCAGTTTTCTTTGTCTTCAGTGATGTATGAAATTTCTTTTAGGTTATTACAAATCTGCATCAATTTTTTTCTTTACTTGCCATAGTAACGCAGACCTCTCTTGTATTGCGATTTTCACTAGTGAAAGAGCACAACTTGAAGTTCAAACGGGCAGAAATCTTTACCTGGATTTGGAGGCAATATACATTACGTGAGGTGGGACTTTACCTACTTGGTCACACCAAAGTCAATGGGGTGGATTTCAGCGGGGATTCAGCTTCTAAGGTCTTTGAGATGACATGTCAGCTACTGTAATCCAATTTCTATGGCACTACCTTTGCCAGAAATTTTTCTGCGTTTTCTGAACTCACGGTCTCTGTTCTTGTTTAGGATGGCAAAGTGGCGTGTTAGCCTGAGAAAAATCCCCAAACAGCTGTTCTCAGCTGGGTGAGAGGAATGAATTCCTTGCTCTAACTCAAAGAGAGGTCTTCCAGTAAATGGGAAAAAGGGAATAGGGGTTTGTAACTTCTTTTAGGAAAGAAAACAGAGGCTTGATATAAGCAGTGTTGAGAAGCAGTGCTTTAAGCACACATTCCTCTTTTTCCTTGTTACTCAGCCACTTCTACTAGGCTGCACATGACTGACATTAGCCCATGGTCCGTGTGTTTTTGAAACTCTAGCAAAGTTTCTTCTAAGTTCAAACATTGCACATGGCATGGCAGCTAACTAGTGGTCCAGAAGATTACCAAACCCAGTGTTTATGAAATGATTATGCTGATATGAAAGGCAAATGTGGTTCACTGTATGAACCTAAGAAAAGTGAGGATGTAGTCAAAGGGTGCTTTTCTTTCTTAGAGGACATTGTACGAACGAATACTATTATCCATGATTGAATTATTAGAATACTTCTTGGTGGAGTATTTAACTAGTAATTTTTCTTCCCTTTTTATTTTCGGGAGATAAATGTACATTTAATTGTGTACTGCTGAAGGTCACTTTACAATGTAACCAGCTTTTTTTCCTCCACCATTCACTCCATTATTTCATCCCTGTCAAGATTTTTACAGACTTCCTAATTTTTCCTAAGTATCACTCTACATGCTAACTTAAAGATTTAATGAGGACAAAATATGTATGACCAAGTTACCATTTTCAAGCAGAACTTTGCACATCAGCAGATGCTATGAAAATAGACTACAATACCTGTCAGGGGTTCTGGAGCATTGAACATGATGAGAATAAAAAGCATTACAGCTGCATCTCCCAGGAGGAACAGTGACAGTGACTGCAGTTGGACTTTAAACTGCACACACAAAAACATCTCACAAACCAAAAAAAAACCCCAAACAACTGTATACAGTTCAATAGACTGAAAGTTTTTAAAGGAACCTTGTGATCATTTTTTGTGAATGTATTTTTTATATTCTGTATTATTTTATATGGTCTTGTTCATAAAGATATTTTTGTTCAAATGAAGAAAAAGAAAAAAATATTAGAACAACAGTGTTTTCCAGACATAGATATTTCAGATGTCACTCAGCTTTGCCTCCCATAATTCCGGTCCTTGTGTTTGTAGCTAAGACTGTTCCGCCACTTCAAGAACAGCTTATGGTACTAGATTGACATATATAAGACATCCTTCAAGATAGTGGGAACATTGTGGTTTCTCCCAGACCTACTGGAGAAGAGAGTTTGATTCAGTTGCTTACACTGAAGTATCCACTGCCATTTGAGACGCCCTAGGGTGTGTGGAAGACATCTGCGACAACATAGGACCCATGAGAGACCGATGATCATCTGGAATACTTGCTAGAGGCAAGTGGGGATGTCTGGAGGCATCTCAAAACAAACAGATGTATGACATTGACATAAAGTTACCTCTGGGCAACAGAACTGAGTTCATGGGATTTGTACGACCTAGTTTTAGACACCTATCAGAGATGTTGATGGTAAGAGACTAGTTTTCTCATTAGACTCCCTAGGGCAGCATTAGATTGCCGAAACATAGGTTTCTAATGACTTTTCAGATATCTTGTGGAAACTGCGACATCTTCCTGGGACTTGCAGGCTTGACAAAGGCTCTGTGGGACACCCATGTTCCTCCATGGGAACTAGAGGCTAGGCAGGTTGCTTTAGGGCAGATAAAACGGTAAAAGCAGCTGCATTAGGCAGCTGAAGCCCGACGCGGCTTGATTCTAGATGTTGAAGTTGAGAAACCATTTGAGATGTCTTCAAGGAACTCAGTTGGCCTCCAGCTCCTGATCCTGAAGGCATATTTTTCCTCTAAGTCTAGTGTCAGATCTGCTTGTACTCTCTAGCTACCCTGGCTGTACTATGGCATTTGAAACTCCACATCTATGTAACAGCAACCAAGTCAAGCCCCTAGGCTCTGAGGATGGCATTCTGTCGCCTTAACATAGGTGATTAGCGTCACATTCGGTCAACTGCTTCTCACCCTGAATAATTCTCTCATGGAGACCAACTGGTTTTCTTGTGGAGTTATGTGAAAACAATAAGGAATGTAAACTTGGGGGAGAGGTAAATTAATTGGATCCTCTTATGATTTTCCCTATTTCTTTTAACATCTTTCCTGTTTTGATATGTGACAGAGAAGGAAAAATGGCTGGCTTGTCCTTCAATTTGTATTCAGGACTTTCTCTGATGATGATAGGTTATGCATCAGACACTTAAATAAAATGAAGACAAAATAAATCATGAGAAGTAATGAGTAAAAAAAAGGAGCAAGGAGGTGGGGCACAATTAAGGTTTAAACTCCAGTATTTATAGAACAAGCCATATAATAAAATTTAAATCTTTTACATTTTGTGAATCTATTTCTTCCCTAACTGGATGTTTCTGATGGTCACTGAAAACTTAAAGCTATTTAAATTGGACACAAAATGTCTCCAAGTGAGAATTCATAATGTACTTAGCCTTGGTGACACACGTGACACTCAGTTTGTACAGATTCAAATACGACTGCCAAATTGGAAGTCTAGAAATCCTGAAGCCTATTCATCCGGCAACCCATGCCCAGAAAACTTCAAAATGAACCTTTGATGTTTGGAGAAGTGTCATTATGACATACAGTCCATACGACATATCAGCCCATTTTGACTGCTGCTTAAATACTATACAAGGTGTAAAATAGTGTAAGATCAAGTCTTTCATGTCTATAGCCCTGGCACATTCAAATTAACCTAGAAACATTGCAGAAAAAATGAAAAACTGCATAGAATCTCATATTTCATTATTCTAACTGCCAGCAGTGTGCCCTGAAACATTCTATCTCCTGGCTAATAAATGCCCTCAGGAAATATTATTTATTTATGTGGTTTTGCAAAGAAAAACATTCTGAAACTTCATGTGGGATAATTCTGAATATAAGGAAATACATCAATAAACTTCTAATTAGGGCATTGACATTTTCCCCTTGGGGTGATAGAAATCTATCCATCAGTATTTCAAAACTTATAATTGTGTCATTAGGATCCCATATAAAATGTGAAAATAAGTAATTAAGTGGATGAGAAAACATAAGCTAGAAAAGCCGTTTTTTTTCCCTAGCAGTAAAATGCCCTTTTGCATCGCAGCATGGGGCTCCGGAAAAAAAAAAAAAAAAAAAGGTTGAAAACTTGGGGGGGGATACTACTGAACTTCATGATTATGACCTTGTGACTTTTTCAATATAGTGCTACTTTTTTCTCAGAATGTTTATGAGACAAAAGAGAAAGTTGTCTCCAGGAGCACAGTGCAAGCTTTAGAAGGTCTCTTCTTTCTTCTGTCCACTTGGCTTCCTCCAAGTATCAGAAGGGGCATTCTTCCAGCTTGCATTTTTTAAAAATAGACCTGTAGCTATAATTTGTTACTTGAACTTTATTTTTCCATCCATTTTCAAGAAAATAAGCCTGAAGGCCCACATCACACTGTCCTTCATCCCCACCAAATGCTTCTCAAGAGTTAAAGATTAGCATAAATATTCATGACAGTTTAATAGTTTCTCATCCCTGCTTGAAGATGTACAGTGTATCGCCTCTTTCTGGGGGTGGAGAGGCAGAGTTAACTACTGTTCTCTGGTCTCTTTTTCAGCCATTACCACTGTTGTTGACAGACAGATTTTTCTGGAGTGACTTATAACTTGGTTGTTGCTGTGACTCCTTCAGTATGAAGACCTTTTGAGTCCTGACCATATTGTGTCCCACTCAAGTGTCCTTTAGAAGCAAATGCTTCTCTCAGACACTGAGTACAGTCAGAATCTTTCCCCCGCCTCCGAGTTTCATCACCCTCAATACTTCCTTGATAGTATTTTGCAGCCTTCACTGCACTGCTTTGAACATGTCTGTGGTTCCCAAAGCTCAAAGCAATGCTTGTACCAACCATTTCTTACCTTCTCGAGTCAGTGGAGCCTCAAGAGTTATTCAGCTGCCCAAATGCAAATTTCTAGTCAATAGTGTCACGACTCTACTGAATGCAGTGACTACATCTTCATTCATTGTAAGGGGAACTTAGATAAAGGGCTTACATGTAGACACCTACATTTCATTGCATCTGGAGCTAAATACCATTCATTGTACAATGTCTCTGAAAGCTTAAGTCAAAATCACACAGGCCAGTTGCTGCCATATTGCACAGCAAGCCAATATCTTATTTGCTGTATGAACAAGGGATGGGAAAGACCTCAGCTGGATGGTATTCAGTTGCCTAAACACAGACACGAAGTATGTCCTTCAGTACTGCAGTGTATCTTGCCTGTCCTCTGGCTGTCAGGCCAGCACCGTGTGTCTTCTGAGACCACTGTCAGGTGGATATCTTTGATATGCTAGAGCATGTTGCAAGGCAGTAGGCACCTATTCATGCAACTGTCCTTCTGAACACTATGCTGTTCTTACTTTTCCAGACGTCCTGAGGAAGAGTAACGTTCACTTTACCTTGCTTCAGTGGTGTAAGTAACATTCAGGGCTTGAATCAGCCCTAACAGAAAAATTAGAGGTGACCAGTGCCATTTGAGATGTTGCAGGGTAAACCTGAGATATCACTGTAACACTTGAAGATACAATCTAATACCTACCTGTGTCCTTCTCTACTGCACCTGGAAACCAGGAGGGATTCTCTGAAGCACCTCAAATAGCCCTAAGCAACCACATCCCACCTTGCGCCTCAGCTGGCTACGAGTGCTTCCACGGAGTAACACAGAAACCATGGGGAGGTTCCAAATCACAGAATGGTCGGGGTTGGAAGGCACCTCTGGAGGTCACCTGATCCCACCCCTTCTGTTGAAGCAGGGCCACCTAGAACTGGTTGCCCAGGACCGTGTCCAGGTGGCTTTTGAATATCTCCAAGGATGGAGACTCCATCACCTCCCTGAGCAACCTGTGCCAGGGCTTGGTAACCTTCACAGTGGAAAAATGTTTCCTGATATTCAGAGGGATCCTCCTGTGTTTCAGTTTGTGCCCACTGCCTCTGGTCCTGTCACTGGGGACCAATGAAGAGTGCCTGGCTCCATCCTCTTTGCATCCTCCCTTCAGCTATTTATATACACTAATAAGATCCTCCCTGAGCCTTCTCTTCTCCTGACTGAACAGTCCCAGCTATTTCAGACTTTCCTCATGTAGAACAGAATAGTTCAGTTGGAAGGGATCTAGTCCAATTTAGTCCAACTGCCTCATGACTTCAGGGTTGACCAAAAGTTAAAGCATGGTATTAACGGCATTGCCCAAATGCCTCTTAAATACTGACAGGCTTGAGGTATCAACCACCTCTCTAGGAAGCCTCTTCTAGTGTCTGACCACCCTCTTGGTAGAGAAATTCTTCCTAATGTCCAGTCTAAACATCCCTTGACACAACTTTGAACCATTCCCACACCATATCCCCGGATCCCAGGGAGAAGAGCTCAGCACCCCCTCTCCATGTCCTCTCCTCAGGAAGCTGCAGAGAGCAATGAGGTCGCCCCTCAGCCTCCTTTTCTCCAAACCAGACAAACCCAGAACCCCCAGCCACTCCTCACAGGACATGCCTTCCAGCCCTGTCACTGGCTTTGTTGCCCTCCTCGGGACAATGTGACATGCTCCAGTCCCTTAATAATCTTTGTGTCCTTTCCAGTATGTCCATGTCTCTCTTGTATTGGGAAGCCCAGAACTGGACACAGATCTCCAGGTGTGGCCTCACCAGCACTGAGAAGAGGAGAAGGATCAACTGCCTTGACATGTTGGCATTACTTTACCTAATGCTGCCCAGGGTAACATTTGCCTTCTTTACTGCAAGGGAACATTGCTGGCTCATGTTCAACTTGGTGACCACCAGAGCTCCCAGGCCCTTTCCTCAAAAGCTGCTTTCCAGCCAGGTGACCCCCAGTGTATGCTGGTGTCTCAGACTGTTCCTCCTCAGATGCAGAACTTTGCACTTCTCCTTGTTGAACGTCATGATGTCCCTGTGAACCCATTTCTCCAGCCTGTCAAGGTCCCTCTGGATGGCAACATGACGCTCTGGAGCATCAGCCACTCCTCCTGGTTTTGTGTCATCAACAAACTGGCTGAGGGTACACTCTGCTCCATCATCCAGATCATTAATGAAGATGTTAAACAGGATTTGGCCCAGTATTGACCCCTGGGGTACACTGCTAGTTACAGGCCTCCAACTAGACTTTCTGCTGCTTATTCCACTTAGATAAGCATTCTAGGATGAGATGAAAGGTCCCCTGAAGTGGTCAGTCTCTATCCACAGACCAAGATCGGAGGGTAGAGTGACAGGAAAAAAAAAAAACATTAAGGTAAATAGCTACAACATGGCTGAGGACAGATGAGCAACTCCCATGTTCATGTGTCCACAAGTATGTTGCCATGTGAACATACATGCCTTCAAGATCATTCAGTAGCTGACTGAATACACTGGTTTAGTACAATGAAGAACATATGTTGGAGGCCAGCTAATAAATAGATAATAAGTCATTCCTAACCTTATTTTACCACTATTCTTTTCCATTTTTCTTTCAGTTTGAAATCTGTATTTTTCCCCATTTTTCTGAAGTGGATCCTATGTTACTATACTTTTGTTCTGAACTCTTCAAGAAATGATTTTTCCATTCACCCAAGTGTGCTGAAGTTCTTATAAACTATCATCTCTAAGTTTCATTTTCCCTTCCAGCTTCAATTCAAAAAATCACCAAATAATTAACCCTCAAGATACTGTGCTACTTAACATTTCTTTCTTAAATAGTGTTTAGTTAGCTTACTTTCTACATGATAACACAATCACATGGATTGTGAGTCCTGGCAGTGTGAATGTATTTTAAAGAATAAAGTTTAATGAAATACAGTAAGAAGCATGCATGACTCAGATCCACATGTCTACTGCTTTTCCGTACTTTGATTTTTCATTTTGTCCAAAAAACCACGTCTGCCTGGCAAATATGCTTATAAACTCATGGTCCACACTGTAGCATGCTTTGAGGGACTCATTCACCTTCATGTTAGTGCACATCAGCTGACTGAAGCAACATAATGGGAAATGAGACCTGCTAGTCCTCACACAGTTTCAACAATTTGTTATGTATTGTTTCTATTTCAAAATGTCTATTTTGAATTTGGGAGAATGAGAATGCGGCACTCCAGCGTCAGACAACAATTCTGAAGATTGCAGATATCCTGCAATATCCTTGACTGGTGTAAATTGCTCTTGCCCCAGGAGAGCCTATGAAGGTAAAGTGATTTGTTTTGGATGAAGTTTGGCCTATGGAATACATTTCTGATCTGATAATGAACAGTCACGGTACCCAGGAGCACACGACAATAGGCCTCTTTCTCCTGCAGATGTATCAGGTATGCAATAAGCAGTTTTTAAGAAAAACACGTTGCTTGCCGCATGTCGATTTACAGTCCCTATCAACAGAATTATTGTCACGAAGATGGCAAACTGGATTTATCCCTATGGGCATCTACCGGTAATTCTGCCTTGAACATCCTTAGCTACCCTTACAACTGCCACACATAAAGCATGCTCAGCTTTTCTGCGCCTGGTTTTCTGCAAATGATGCATGTGAGATGTTAAAACCAATTTTATTCTTAGTTCTAGTCAAGTTGTCTGGATATTTTTGAGGTGGGATAGGAGATGTCATCAATTCCTTCAAGGGGAGAAACATTTTAGCTGGGGAAAACATTCAGCTTTTCCCTTCATCTTCTCCAAACTGCAATTTAAAGTATTCATGTGATTTCAAAGCATTATTCCAATGACTTTTATCGTGACCTTCAATTCTTTATTCCGTTTGTGTGCTAAGTGGGGACATATGTAAAATCTCCTGTGGGAAAACAATTTTAACAGATGGGAAGTCTGTTTGAAATTAGGAGGCCAGAGGGCTGGATGCAGCTGCAATATGTGGCAGAGGAAGAGGGGATCTCTCTTCAACGTTTCCTTGAATGTACCTTAGGCATGGGATGAAGAAAGGCAATAGGAGAGGAGAGGGGTACAGTACAACCCCAGACATCCCCACATGGACATGTATTTAGAGCATAACACACATTCACTGCAAATTCATGGCACTAAGCTTGCTCCCTTCCAGCTCATGAAAAAATGTCATCCATCAATCACATGCAAACCACTCTTCCTTATTTTTTCTCGGTATTACAGTTTCTCTGGATGGTACAGTCCTGTCCTGATAAAGGGAGGGGAAAATGTCGCTTTTGGGGATGTTTTTAGCAAGAGCTGCTGGTGATCTCACACCAAAACAGGGAAGGATTTTTATTATTCAGGGAACTGAGTACAATGAGTGCAACAAATACTGAGCTGGGCAAGCCAAAACTAGAAACTAGCCCAGAACTGTGCCTAGCAGGCAGCCAGTGCCACATAACTCCATAAGAGAGCTCAGTCGACTGGCAATCAGCGATCTCCAGCTTGACTTGCAGCTTGAGTTGAGGCTGGTGGTACCCCAGGCCCACATCTGCTGCATCAGGCAGCTCTGAACCTCACCTTGTCAGTCCTGTGGGTAGCTGTCCTGCCAGGACAACTTACAGTGGGCAATAAAATCTATTCAGATGACAGGTTTCGCACTCCCAAAAGCCACCATCTCAATGACACTGGTTGTCTCCCCTCGTCCCCTTTGCATTGTGATTGTGGCCTCGTCTTCTCCTTGGGCGGAATATGTTCGCGATCAACACAAGCAACCTTCACTTTTAAGATCACATTTTAAAGTGCAGTTCTATTCTATTCATATTCTGTGTAAAAATGTCACCTTTTAACTCATCAGATTTGTCACTTTAATGTGTTCAGAAGCAGATCTGTTCACTTTAATGACAAAAGTAAGTTTTTACTACTTTTTGCCTGTGTTAACTCTATGGAGCCTATACAGCTGAAACATTGGACTAGATTTTATTTCTTCTCAGCTGTGCAAGAACTATTTATTAACATTCAATCATGAAGCCAATTGCCAATTCTAATTTGCAATTTCTAATTACAATCTCAGATCCACAAAGCCACCGGAGGCAGTAGATGAACAAATTTCAGGGTAAGATTTATTTACAGACAATGATGGTCTCAATGAAGTTGTGATTTGAACAGTGTAAGTTATGACAAAGTGGTGAAAAGGAGACTAGCTTTCCAGAATTAGGTTGGATCTACAAGGCTGATAGCTGTCATAAATTTTTATCAGTAGAACATTGGGAAGACCTTAAGATACATAAGATGGAGCACTATCATAGCACTCCACATTTTTAGTGATTTTCTTTTCAGAAGAATTGAAATAGCCTTGTATTTTAAGTGACACATTGAAAAATCCATTTGAACAGGGAAAGTGAACTGGTGCTTTCCTCTGGCGTCTAGAGTTGGGATGAAGTTTTGTATTCCAAAATCAGGTTGAGTCTTCCCTTCTCTGTGCAACATGACGTCTTTTTTTCTGAAGGTCTTTCCAAACCTCTCTTTCTTCCCTGCTTCTTTCGGTGAGCTGGCAGAGATATACACACAGTCATGGAGCAGCTGGAAATCAGTGATAACTCTGACACCGTTTTTGCTACTCTGCCCATTGTCCTAGCAACTTTCCTTCAATTAATGCATTAGGAAAATCTGAAGGGCTCAGGGTAGGTGAATGCTGACACAAATTTGCAAGACATAAACACAGGGAAGAATTCCTTTAATGGGGCTGGAAGACTGAAAACTAACAGGAGATTGCGAGGAATAATAGGTGAGAGAGGGCTGGCTAAACACAATAAATCCTAGACTCACACAGCTTAATCTCCCTTAAATCTCTGTGCCTTTTGCCTAGTACCCACTGGTCAGCTTTGGGCTTTAAGAGGCCTTTGGATTCTGAAACAAATCCCCAAAAATACCATGTCTGTATTATTTCCTTTTAACGCCTGTGGACATTCATAATCAAAGGTACTATGAACATTTCACAGTGTTGAAATACTTCTGTCCTTTCCATAAACATATAAAAAAAACCTCTTTGGGAAGATCAGCAATGTGAGTAGTAAATAAATGCTTTAATTGACAACTTTGGGTCCACTAATACTCTCCTAACGCTGACATGGTTGTATTTTGTTGTAAAACAGAAGTCTGGGCAAAACTGTATTTAGGCTGGGGAGTAACCTTTTTTCTTACATGCAATATAGTTTTCCTTTCTCCATTCAACATTTTTCCTGGCACTAAGCTGTGATCACCCTTTGAATAATATCAACAGATAAAATCATGAACATTGCAAAGTAACTCAATGTTATTAAAAAAAAAATCCTAGAGTCCAAAAGTCCGATTTATTTTCATCTTACATTTTTATATCCAATATAATTTTAATGCCACTTTTACTAAAGTGTCAACCAAGTGATGCTGTAATCAAGTGATTGTCAGATCCTTTTTTATAATGCTTTCTGTTTGTCATTTTAACAGTAAGAAAGTTACTCTCTACAAAAAGTCAGTGTATGGGAAGGTCTTCATTTTGTAGAGGGAATTCTTTTCCCTCGCTTAGAAAAGGGACTCTGTTCTGAGGTTTTGGAGCTCTAAGTAACCCCAAAGGTGTCATAATTACAATGATCTTCTGTACTTGTAGAATATAAAAGCGATTTGATTCATAATCCTTTCCAGTTTGATGAAACCACTGGGAAGTGCTGTTCAGTGTGAATCGTAATTCAGGTAGTTAAAGAAAAAGGCAGAGAATGTGGGGACTAGACTAACACAAAGGAAAAAAGAAAGGGCATAAAAGTCTCATACTGAACGAGATAGGGCCCTTTGCTGAATTTGATGCTCACCGTGACTTGGGGTTAAGCATCTGGTTAGTCTTGCGGTGGGATGGCTTGAAGTAGAGCCCAGTAGACCATGGGTATCTTTCTATTTAATTCTACGGGTGATGGATTACATTCTTACCGAGCACAGGGTATGATTTATTAGGGGCTATAGAATTTTTACAACCTCAGGTTTGTACATTCATTACTTGAACTTATGAGCAGGGAAAATAATGCTGTTCTGTTTACAGCTATTACAAAGTAGAAATGGGCAAACCTTGAAAAACTGTCTCATATCTCCCTCCTCGTCCACATAAAGCAAGTTTCTTCTATGTTTCCAGACAGAACTCTCCTTCCTGTGTGTTGTAGATGACTGGGAAGAGTTTCCAGGACATACAAATGAAACCCTACATTCCTAAAATGTTTTTTTTGCTAATTATGTCATTTTGGTATTAATGGTTTCTCTCAGCTAAAGTGAATCAATAATTTAAAACCAATCTTAGAAACATTTTTATTTAAAAAAAAAGACAAATATCATGCAATTGTTTGCAAATGTTGAGAATGTCAGTAACCATGAAAGTCAGGGTCTTCCTTTTTGCTCTCTGGGCACACTCATGAACAGGTTATAAAATGAGTTTTCACTTGTCTTTTCTTCTGTCCCAGAGCTCTTGCACTTGTGACTGAAAATCGCCCAGCTTTACCAGTGAGGATGGCTAGTACCTCACTCGGTGCTGTCCTAGAAATTGTGGATTTCTTTAAGGTGCCTAACTTTCACAAGTTGTGAAGGCTACGTATGGGCTGTGTTGGTTACTCCTCTAGAATCCTCTCAAGTCCATGTCTTTGCAACACGGACATTCAGAACGGCCAAAAGGGACGATGAGTGACAGTAGCAAAAAAGAAGTGTTCGAACTCTTGCACTATTTCTAATCCCTGTCCCCTTGGCAGCACAGTCATTTCATGCAGGATTTTTGACACTGGTATAAGGACTGTGAGAGTGTTTACAGAGCCACAAGGGAACCAGTCTTCAAAACTACTCAACAAAAGTCCAATTAAATTTCTTGACAGCTGTTAAACCAGCTCAGAACAATTTTGAATACACTTCTCAGTCATTTGGGAATCAACTGATGTAATGATGAAGAAAATGTAACAATGCATTTGTTTTCCAAGCCGTGTTTTTAACAGCAAATGACAAAGCCAGGCAACAGTGTCCCCGTTTCATGAATTAGTGAGAGTTAGGTGTTTATGGCAGGTGACAGAGCAGAAAGAGTACAAGCTTCATTTCCCACAGACTTGGCTGGGTCTGCAAGGCTAAATATCAAATTGTTTTCATTCAGTCAACATCCAGCAGCAGTCAGAAATTGAGTTCTACAAAAGATTTCTTCAGGGTCCATAAGCTTTAGGCACTCTCAAGTGCCACATTTAGAAGGTAACCACAGGAAGAAAGTCTGCCAAAACAAGAGGATAAGGCAAGTCATCTCCTTAAGCTAGAGATATTTATATTTATTGGATTAATTGGATAAATCCTTATTACAGTAATTAATGTAAAATCATTAAGAAGTTCTATCAATTCTAGTGGAATCTTTGCACCTTCAGAAAAATAACCTAAACCCATTTTTACATACGTAATGCTACATGTCCCTCTTCGGCTCCATGTCCCCAGATTTTCGTTAAGTACTTCTTTACTACCTCCTCTGCCAACCATCTCTTTATTAGCATCAGAGTATATAAACAATTTTTATGATCGCAACCAAAAGGTTGACAAGGGGATTGGGTAGGTGAGTTTATCACTTTCATGGAGATAAGAAGACCAAAGGAAACATTTCTATTTCTGACAGGGGCCACATCATTAAATATTTGGTTGCATCATTTATTCTAATGCCCCAACACTGCTGCAATTCTTCAGGTAGAAGAAGAGGAAGAAATCTACCCTTACAACTCTCTTTGCCATAAGACTTTCTTGTCCTTCTCATAACCCCCTCTGCCAGTTGCTCTACCTGAGGCTGGGACTTCATCTGGGGATGGGGTGTGCAAAGGTCTGGCTTCCCTTTCTGTTGCTAATCCAGGAGGCAGGTATGTACCTGCAGTTTCAGATGCAGAAAGGCTGTTACAGCCTGAAATTAATCCAATAACCAGGCTCCTACTCAATGACCTTCTTCTGAAACACCTTCCTTATACAAAACAGCAGCCGACTGATGAGGGAGCATTAGTGGGACTCTGAAGGTGCCACATTCTGTGACTGCAGGGAGGTGAATTAAGGCCTAGGGATGTAGTTCTCCACTCTGATTTTGCTTCAGAAAAGCTCTGTGCAAGAAGATAGTTTGAGAATAATATTAGATAAAGCAGACGTTGTGATGAAGTGAAAGGGAGTTTGATTGGAAGGTAAATTTATGTGGTCTTTTTTTCAATGTGAATTTCTGGAGAACAGTAAAATTTGAAGGACTGGAAACTGTGTTTCTCCTACTGGATTATACATAGACTAAATATATATATCTAAAAATACAGGTCATCAGTATTTTCCAGTGATGTCTCCATCTTATTCTAGTACTCCATTTCTGCCTCTGAGAAAGCTCTTCAGCAGTCACGCGTATTTGAATATTTGCCCCTCTGCTCTGATTCTCAATAAGATACAAATTAGTGTCAATGGTGACAAAGTTTTTTCATAGTATAGACAGCTGTCCACTAGAAACTGGACTGAAATCAGCAGATAGTAGTCATGATTTCCAGCCACTTCAGTGCTGGGCAGTATTCAAGTTAGTGACACAAAACAAAAAGCTCAGTCACCCATTACCAATTGCCCAAAATGTACAGTCTCCCTGAATATATTTAATTCTTCAACACTGATTAAAATAGCTTCATTAAAAAATGTATTCAAGGGCCCTGGAGTTTTAGCCTCTGATGCTTTTTATGTAGGCCAAAGAGTACTTGTTCTACAGGATTGAAGGAGGATTAATCAGCAAATTGGCTGCAACTTCCTTCAGAAACAGAATGCTGATTTTTAACTACTGTATTTTAATGGTATCTCTGAGCCTGAGACTTGATTTTGTGGCATTCAGCATGTGACTCATGTTCTCTTATAACTTTGAATTATGCATTTTATCTTTTCTTCTGATTTTAGTTTTTACCCACAAAGAGCTCAGTCACTCCCAAATAAAACCATACGACATGTTTCTAAGGCTCTTTTGGTTGGTTTTGTTTCATATTTTCCATCAGGACTCAGAGATCCAGAGTCCAACCCCGGACTGAGTACTTGTGCCTGCCTGAGCACCTCTCATAGACTCGCCAACTGCCCTGCCAAGTCAACCATTTCAGAGTCTTTCAAAGCCTTGCTTTCCACGTGGAGTAGAACGGCCATATTTTCCGAATGCTGTTCCACCAGGAAATCTATCTACTGATCTACTATGCTGCCTTTTTGTGCTGCCACACCAGTGCATAAAAAACAATTGTGATCCAGATCAGGAAAGACCTTTCTGCATGTGAATCTCTGGCAGACAACATTTTAGTTGCCTGACTTATTCCCCTTTCTTTCTATTTATAGGACCACAAGATAGCTCAGTTTGCAAGGGACTTTGTATTTCTAGCACAACCTCCTGCTCCTAGCAGGGTCAGCTTCGAGCTCGGCGTCTTCCCACCACACACCACTTTGAAGAGTCTGGCTCCATCCTCACTGTAGGTGCTGGGGGCCTGCTGCAGGGTGCCCCCAAAGTTGTGTCCTCTCCAGGCTGAACAAGTCCATGTCCCTCAGTTTCTCCTCATAGGGCAAGTGCTCTTCCCGCCCCCATTGTAGTGCTCTCTACTGAACTCCCTCCATTTTATCAATGTCTTTCTTGAACTGGGGAGCCCAAAACTGGACCCAGTAGCCTACATGTAGCATAACAAGTGCTGAGCAGAGGGAGTAATCACTTCCCTTGCTCTGATGGCTCTGGTTCTACTCATACGGCCAAGGATACTGTTGTGCCCTATTGCTGCCAGGCACACTGCTGGCTCATGCCCAGATCACCATCTACCAAACCCAAAGAGCACCTCCAGCAGAGCTGCCCCACACCACAGCCAGTCCATCCCCAGCCTGTATTGCTGCTGTTGGCTCTCCCTGCCTAGGAGCAGGACTTTGCATTTCCTCTTACCAAATTTCACAAGGTTTCTGTTGATTATTCCTCCAGGCTGTGCAGGTCCCTCTGAACACAGCCCTGCCCTTGAGCACGTTGACTGCACCCACACTTGGCTGTCAGCTGCAAAACTTCCTCCAGTTTCTCTCTTATTTTCTCTTTTCACCACCTCCTTTTGCCTAGATCCCATTTGTTTTTATCTTAACTGCTTACTAAGCACAAGGTAAATTGCACTCTACTCTGCTGGCAAGAAGTCTCCCTGTTTTAATCGAGATCATACTCCTTCTTACACAATCCTTTCTCATTCATAACATCGAGCCACACGGACCTGGAGAATGTAAATTTCCTCACTGCTGCAACAAGGCATTTTTCTAACAGCAGAGTAAAACCTTAATCAAAGCTTACAGGAGCAGGGAACGCAACAGTGGTAATGCATCAGTAGGACCAAATGCCAGCTCTTTCGGTGCCAGCTGATTAGTGTAATCTCAGGCAAACCAGCTAGTAAACTGTGCTATGAGAGTATTTCCAAACTGGATTCCTTTCTCTGACACGCAAAGAGTTCTTAAAAACTACCAAAAAGCTATTTTTATTATAATGAGTAGATTTTTTCAGTCATAAGCAGAGTTTTGTAATCTTCATTACTCTCTATTTTAAACATTGATAGTTCTCAGATCAGTGTGGTTCACAGGTTCCGACAATTTTAAAGGAAGAGCTGGTCATCCTATGTTTGCTTTAGCTTTCTGGTTTATTGTTCTAATTAAAGAATCATTAATTTAAACATTTTAATATATGCAAAGCTCCCTGTAAATACAAAACTCAAAGCTCAATTACTCTTCCACATTTTGCTGTTCCCCTGTGGAAAAAAATAGGGTAGGGGTCACTTTGTTCTGAAAATACACAGAGAGTATATTTTGCAGCCCAAATATATGTCAGCAAGTATTTATGAATCAAAACAGAGTAACACCAAATAGATGATACTAAAAATGTCAGTGAAATCATTAGAATGGAAATACACCTCCTATTTGTTTGTCAGTTAAATACTAAATCTGGACTAACGCTTTTCCTTTGCCAACCCTGTCTTTTTCAAGCCTGTGATTAGCCTTAAAGAGGAAATCATGTGTTCTATGTGCCTGTAAATATTCACATATTCCATTTCCTTCAGCTGCTGTTTTGTCCCCTGACTGAGATATATAGATGTTCACCTGAAAATCAAATGCCTGACTGTCATTACTCATGTCTGAATGCCAGCTCCAGAGCAAGGAGAAGCCAAAGCTCTTGAAATATGCAACAGTCAGGGAAAGTTTCTTTCAGGAACTGTATCTCTGACAGTGGCCTCTTGATGACAAGGCTGTTCCCTTCCAGAAGGCAACAACTGAAGAGAAAGATCAGTGTCAGGCTCAGGATCTGTCTGTGTCCTTTCTCCAGACATCACTTATTAGTTGTATTGGTAAAGTCCAAAACAAAACTAAAAAGATAATAATATCAATCAAAGGATACTAAGGACAGTACAGAAAGCATTATATAGAAATACAGTTCCTATTTATTTGCCAGCCCCATCCAGAACCAGGTCTACTGCCTCCTTTTTCCAAGCATCACTCAACATCATACATGCTTGGAGATCCCTGGGGCAATCAAGTTGTTGGATACTCTCTCCCTGTGTTCTTCAGGGAATAAGGAATAGTAAGCTGACAATTTTTTAGCCGAGCACATCTTATTTGAGCATATTTAGCTTCTCAAGCCTTCATTCACTACCTCAGATTGGAATAAATTTGGTTTATTGGCCCTAGGTATCTATAGGACTCTCAGGCAGTTCCACCAGCTAGAGGCAGGTTGGGAAATGGGATAGCAGTAGTTGTCATCTTTCTTTTTGAACTTCGAAGTTAAGCAGTTCTACATGTTGGCTCTGCCACTTACCTAGCAGATGTCTTTGACGGTAATAATCCTCCATGCTTCATTTTTTTTCAGAACAAATGTTGAAGTCCATCAAATAGCTTTATTTCAATATGCAAGGGTCTGTCTCATTTGTGCATTGCTAAAACACATATCTAGATTGGTAAAAACACAGTTTGCACTGAAAGTGAGCACACCTAAAATAAGGTAAAGGTCCTCAGATGTTGTCCTGATTGATGTCACAGCAGTGCATGTACAAATGAATAGACGTAAATATTTAAACCAGGTTTTGTACAGAAACAACCCTATAGAAAGAAAGAAGAGATCTCAAGCTCCCAGCAGCTCAGAACAGTATGCTGACTGGATTTGCTCTTGCTGTGAGTAGTTAGCTCACTATAGAGAAAAGCAATGTGATTAGTGGGAGAAAACTTACTTTGGATGGTGTAAGAACCACTTGTAAGATCTGAGGCAGTCCCATCAAACACAAATATAACGCACCCAAGAACCCTGTTTTTCAGCTCCCTGGGTTTTTCAAAGAGAAAATGCGCCACACTTATCAGATGCTTTTCCGTTTGCAGCGCAAATTGCTCCCCTTAGCTTATCGTCTTCTGTAGATCTTTAATTTTTCAAAAGCAATTCACTGCACACTCTTTCTCTGTTTCAAGAGAAAAACAAAGACAAGATGGAGAGAAAAGGACAGGCTGAGGATGCCACACTGCTCTTTGCACTAGGACAGTCTCTCACCACGCTGGTCAGAACAACCAATCTAACAAGTAATGGCTTTTGTAATCAGGATGCCCCGTGTTGCATTGTAGTCTGGCCTCTCTCTAACAAAGTCATTTAATGCCCTGTGAGTTAGTTAACCCTTGTGTAAAATCAGCCCAAAGATGTAGATTTTTCAGTACCTCACAGAAAAGCTATTAGATGTAATTTAGGTTTGCCAGACTTTTTAAGACATTTACAAGAACATACTTGAGAAATTATTGTCATTGAACTATCAAAATCATGTTTTCAATTTAGGGTCATATAAGATGTGAAAACACTCTCAATTATGTAATTCATAGTGACAATTTTTATAGAATCTTTTAGGATCTTTTGTCTCCAATACCAAAGAACTTGATCACCAAAAATATTTATTGAGGTTAACTGCAAAAATGGTTCTGTGAGGTAGAGAAAGTATTTTATCTCAGCTTTATAAATATCTGTCTTACAGACAAACAGACATAAATTTTGCTGTGGCACACTGGGGAGGAGAAGACAGAATAGGGAATGGAAATTTAGGGTGGAAGTCATCTCAGTACTTCAAACACTAAATATCCAGTCTAAAATCATCTCTGAGAGAGCAAGAGAGACATCTCCCGAGCAGAGTACACCACACATGAAGGTAGCTGGCTGGGGCACGCTGCCCTCTGAAGATGTCTCTCTGCACTGGTCCTTACAGGAGATCAGCCAGCCCGATCAGAAATCCTTCTGACAGCTGAAGCCTGAAGTCTTACTTTTAGTACTGCTGCTTCCAAGGTGACCATGGGAGTACCTACCCGTTGGGCTGCCTTGCTTGTGCAACCTAGGTCATTTCTCCAGGCAGTCTATTTCCAAACAAAGAAGCAGTAACCATGTCACAACTGGCCGTTGTGTTCCATTTTTTGCTCATCGGGATACAATATACCATTTCACAGAAGAAGCAAATGTTCTTGAACATAACCAAAATAAAATGTCTTGCCCTGGCAGGAAAGCTAGCAGGTTAGACCATTCTGCTCTGTAGTGTCCTCTGGGGAGACCTACAGCATTCACTCCACGTTTATTTTTAGGGGACAGGCTGTGCTAGCCGAAAGAGAAGACCAGCACTGAAATTACAAACCACATATGTCACAGATGTCTCTTACCACCCAGAGAAGACTCTTCAGTAAAGTCAAAATATTGCTGGTTCAGTTGCACCAGCCTTTCTCTAGCTCATGCCATGAGTCCTGAAGGGAGACAAGGAGTCATGCTGTTCTGCTTACTCATGCAAAGGAAACTAAAATCTATTATGAAATAATAAATGCAGCATGAAACACCTAATGCCAATCTAATCACTTGCAAATCTTGATCTTAAGTGGCAAAAATGCCAGTACTGCTCCTGACAAAACCCAACACTGAACCCAAGTGGGAATGAGAAATACAAATGCTTTAATACTCCTTGTTTTTCCCTTCCGTTCCAAAGTCTTGGTTCCAAAAACTGGTTCATGTCTGCATTAGTAAGAAGTGACACGCAATAGGAGTAAATCTGCGGAGTGGGACAGCTAGTGCTAGGGATTTGCCGGTGACACCATCCCTGTTTCACGGAGAGGTACTTCAGGGAGCTATAGTCTAGTCCTGTGGACTGAATGCCCACAACTGACTGGGACACACTAAAGGCTCTCCTGAAGCCCATCATTTTGTTTAGTTCAACCAAGAGCAGTCCAGCTTGCATGCTCAGAGACTGCTCCATGACCCGGACCAAGGTACACAGGGACAAATGGGAGATTTTCTTCAAAACATATCCTCAATCTGCACTAAAGCACTGAGCTAAATTCAGTAGGCATTGTTTTCAAGGACTTGCTGGCAAACAAAAACTGCATGGCTGGGCAGTTGACTCTCTGTGGCGTAGTCTATACTACCGAAATTAGATTGTCAAAGCCACATAACAAACATGCAGCTTATACCCAAAAAAGGAACTATTTTATAGGTAACATTACACCATATTTCTAAACACCAGCCTTTATGTTGGCATCTTTTACCAGAATAAACTACCTACAAAATTGCATTTTCCATACTTCGTGTTAATATAGCTACTTTAACAAGAATTTTTCATTTAGACATTTCATAAACTCTGTGAAGTCTACACCATTCTGAACCAAGAAAAAAAATCCAGGAAGGAACAGAAATACCTAAACCTTCCCCTGATGGACCAGAATGCTTCTTATAAGCACATTTGATTCCAGCAAAACAAATCTGACCTCACACACTGAATGCCTGCTCCATGCCAGCCTTAGCTGCATTAATCGGATATTTGTGTGAGCTAGAATCTGCTTCGAGTAATGCTTAAATAATCATGGAAAGAATGTGGCCCAACTGTGAGAAACCTTTAATCCCCTTTCCCCCGCCAAATGCAGGTGCACACAATAACGCTGCGCAAAACTTTAAACACATCTTTCCTTTGACCTTTTGTGCCCTTCAGCTCCTTTTGGTATATAACCGATTCCCTGTGTCACATTATACATGAATTAACTCCATGTTCTTCACAGCATTAGGTCACCAGAAAAGCAAGTCTGTTTTGATATCTGGGGTCTGGAGCCAATAAAAGATACTGGTACTTGAAAATAAAGCTCTGCAAGGCCTCTGCCAGGGCTCCTGGCTCTTGAGGTCAAACCCAGAGCTGAGATTTGGCTTCAAAAGGGCAGTTATGAAAGAGACATGACACCTTCAGTAGTAATCATCTAAGTCTTGTCGATAGGAAACGCTAAGCACAATGGAAGATCTTAAACCCTGTTCCTCAGCATAGTTTAACTGAGGCAATACTGAAAGAATATACCTTCACATATATTTTCATATGCATACAGGCATACATACACACACATATACATGTACGCATGCATACAGTCTGGATCCACAGCACAGTGTCCTGCTCACTGGACAGAAAGCTACAGCTGGTCTTTGCAAGGATGGAGACAGTCCCTTCTTTGCAGTAAGCAGAGTTAAAAGTGCCAAGGTGGCAATGTAGAAAGTAGGAAACCAAGGCCACTTCCTTCTCCAGCTTGTGTGGCTGTAAAACACCTTTTAGTAGCTTCTTCTAAGTCTAGAAGCAAGAAACTTAATCTGGATGCAGTCAGCGTTCATGCCTCTTCTTGACTTGATCACACTACATAGCAAAGCTCTTCAGACTCTGGACAAAATCAGAGAGTTTGTGCATTTCATAAAGTGTGATAGTCAGGGCACTTACCTGCAAAAGAGAAGACTCAGGCTCCAATACTAATATCCAGGATCCTTTCTGCGGTTTTATCCACATGAATAAACAGCCAGACAACTGGTACTACATCTGCCCTACCCTCCAGAAGGTACCGTCATTACAGAAGACGACTGATCCCTCTTCCTGTCCTTCTGGCTCGTGAAGCTTGCAAATTTGTCCCTACAGGTCCCGGCACAACGTCCTTGCCCACCATCTGCAGAGCCACACTGTGCTCTGATGGAGTTAAAGCAGAGCCAAACTGCTGGTTGGGAGCGCTGGTGGCCCTGGTCTCCCGAGAGACTACGCCAGCTGTCACTGTGCAGAGGAGGACCTCCTTCATCAGCTGTATGTTTGAAAGTGAATTGTCAAGTTTTCTGGGAGAAATAAACAGCTGGATGCTTAGTTCAGACTAAGTGGTAACATTTCCAGCCTTGCACTGGACCGTAGCTTTGGGCACTTGAGAACATTTTGTCACTAAAACTCAGGTCTTTCAGCTGCTTCAGCAAGCTAGGCACCATGGGGAGGGAAAGTAGAAGTGCTCTCTTGTACCAAATTACATGTAGCCTGCATCCGAAGTTCTTAAATACTGTTTTGTTCCCAAAGTTCTTGAAAGTGAAACTGGGCAGAGAGCAGCGTGAGACTTTTGCAATCACCATTCAGGAACTTCTCAACTGTGCCTTGATCTTGTTTTACATGACCATGTCCTGTTGCAGACCCAGTCTAAATTCTGATAAGACAAATCCCCAGCAGGAAGGCCAGAAAAAATTGATCCCAGGCTGTGATCATCTGCCATCAGCTTCTGGAATATAAGGATGCAGCTCACACAGGTTCCAGGTGTTTCCGATCTAGTGACACATAAACACATCTGGATATGGGGACAACAACAGTCTAGTTACTGCATGAAATCTGGCTGACTGGTTACCTGGACAGAATAAAAATTTGATGTTGGTAATGCAATAAAATGCTTTAAATTTGCATCTCTGTGTAGAGCTATAGAGGTGATTCTTTGCTGGCTGCCCTACCGTCACTACACTTTTATTTTGTCCAGATGGCTCTAATTTTGGCCCTGAGTCCAGTTCCTCTTCTGGCTGTCGCTGCAACAGTTGAACTACCCCCAGGAGGTCAGGCTAGACTGCCAGACTGTCTGGCAGTGACACTCCTTGGAGAACTGTATCTGGCCCTTTCTCCGTTGGAGAGACTAGGATACTCTTCAAAACGCTGTAGTACTGCATATTCAGCAAGGGAATCCCCACACGGTTTCTGAACATTTCCACTTAATGATGCACCACAGGACAACTTGATGGCTAGCTTAATAAATTGTTCCAGGGCCAAAAGTCCAGTGGTGCTGAGCACATACAGAAGCTTACTTGAAATCTTGCATCTTTGTACATTGCAGATGGCAAACACGTGGGCAGTTACCCAAATTTGTCACCCCATTGATCTCAGAGCTATGCTGTAGTCTGGCAGAGATATCACCTGGAATGGCTTCACTTGGGGTTTCTGCAGTAGTCTGTTACTGATTGACCAGCTTGGAGAACTGGGTTTCATATCTGGAAGGGTCAAGGCCTGAACTGGCAGCACACACTTGACTTCAGCTCCAGGCACTGCTTGGAGCTAATCAAACTTCTACCTGTTTTATGAGAAAAAAGTACACCTTGCACTTTGTTCCAGTCCTTTTCAAAGGGGAAAAGAAAAAGGGGGTGCTTCAGACCATGGCACTATCCTTTTTCTTCCCTTAAAACCAAGGGCTGGTTGAAGCACGGTGGGATCACCACTTATTCTGCGGGAGCGCATGCATCATTTCTGTGTCATCTGTGATAATCAGGCAGCAGAGGCCACTTACACATGGGAGTTTCCATAGTCCTCCACAGGCAAGGAACAAGACCATTCCATTCGGGAAAGCCCTTTGCAAAAATTGTGGGAGAGAGACAGATTAATACAAAAACATCCTTAAACAATCCTCTGACATGGCCAGTGGGAGACAGCCTGGTCTGTGTACCTCACTTGGGCACACTGTTAAAAAAGGTGAGTGGAATGCATTTAAGTAGGTTGTTGGAATAAACTAATTTTAAAATACCTCATATTGTTTATTCTACTAATTTTATATGCAAAGTAAAATGATTTTAAATAAGTTTCTGATGAAAGAATAAAGTTATAAATAAAGCTTAGAACCAAATGGTGAATTATAATGATCTACTGAATGAAGAAATCTGCTCAGTACAGTTTATTAATCAAGCAGGTGGAGAAAAACGATTTACCTTGGGTCTGTGAAAGTAAAGTGGTCTTCACCAGAATATTAAAGTTCCTGAAGTAGTTTGTACTGAGAAAGCAAACAGACAGAAGAGGCACAAATAAAACTTTCTTTCTCTCTCCACATCTTCCCTTTTCCTGGGGAGTATAACAAGTTACCCAGATTTCCCTAAATGTGACATTGGTCATTCACATACCTAGAAACTTTTAACTGAAAATGTCGGCACCTTGTTTTATGACTTTTCTCAGAAACACATCTGCCCATCTTGGACAGAGAAAGCATTTGCATTACCAGAGGACAGGAACTACACTCTTAATATCCTTCTGAGTCTCTGGGAAGACAAACTGATCTCTCCTAACTTTAGATAACCAAGCAATAGACACCAGCATCTGACCTAGCTAAGAGCTCCTTTGGTAAGGAGGGAAATAGATACTTTTAGAGCATGACTTGATAGCTGCTTCAGGAATAGATGAAGAGCACCTTAGAAGCTCTTGTTTCTTTCCATTGATCACAAAGAAGCTCTAAATGGTAGACTCAGATATAGATGTCCACTCTACAGATGTCTGCAGCTAGTCGCTGAAGTCTGCAGTAGGGGAATTGTGGCATGCATCCCTGGGCGAAGCTGAAAAAAAATTTGTTACTTTTTACACTCTTATGAGCCCAGAAATGGATAAACAACAGAGTTATTAGGCCTCTCCTTCTGCCATTTCTGACTGTATACTTCAAGGCTCGTATCTTGTGAACATTAGCACAGGTGGCTGGCTGTCATATTTTGAGTAATCCACTGATTTCAAAGCTAAAAGTGCATACGTGAACATTTTAGGATGATTAAGGCCTACACTCAAGTTATTTCAATATTCCCATGACAGTTTAATTACAGAAAACGGTCACTGAATCTGCAGTTTCTGTTGAAAAGCTAAAATGAGGGTTGGGAAATAAGAAAGAATTTACATGCTCTAAAGGGCTTTTCTCTAGTCTCTATTTACCTTCTCCCATGTAATTTCTATTATCTTTCTTGGTAAAGTTAGTCTAAAAACCAGATTAAACCTCTTATATGGACACTGTTATTCAGAAAGAAACGGGGCTAAATTCAATTTCATTCACTTCGAAAGTCCAAAGGGAAGTAAATTATAGTGACTGAAAGTAAGTTTCATTTTGCATAATAGTTTCCACTGGTATGGGGGATTAATATAACTTCAATAATCAATTTCAAAATCACTATGTTTAATTCAGATCATTTTCCCTCAGCATCAAAACGTAGACAGGCTCTAAATGGTAGTTATTTGCTATAGTGCATAAGCCCTTAAGAATGGATTAAGAGTACTTTAAATAAAAAAGAGACAACTTCAGTTACCAGAGAACCAAGAGATGAAATGTAGCAGTTCTCAATCAGCCGTTAATGACGGTCAGTATCATTAGGCACGTCGTGCTTCACCAGCAGTCTGCTGACACAACGCACTGTCGTGCAATAATGGAGTGGTAGAAAACATCATTTTTAAAGCAGCATGATCACATTGAATTTGGATGGCCTGATTCTGTAGGGCTTGAAAAGGCCAGTTTGCTGAGCTCCACTCCAAACACATCCTATCTCATAGGTCACAGATTAGACTTTGATACAAGCTTAGGTTTTAGAACAGCTTTCACGTTCCAAAAATATTGTCACAGAGATGGGATTGAAACGTTAATTTGGCAGGATAGCGTTCTTTTCACTAGCGCTGTGAGATATGGGGATGGAGGAGGAGGAGGGACAGGAAGGAAGGTGACCATTTTGCATCCCTACTCAGCTCGCTCTCTTTTTAACACAGTCATCCATTGCAATCCCTCATTGAATAAACTTGGCAATCACATGAGCCAGATGTCAAAGCTTGAATTTGACTGTAACTCTCCAACACTGACATTTGACTGTGCCATTGGCTTATTCATGGGCAGGCCATTACTTCTCTGAAAATGGTAATGTTGTTGAGTTAGCTTCATTGTCTCTCTGCATTCAATTCAATTATTTGCAAAATATGCATTTTCTAGCCACAGAAAATTCCAGGAAGTGGCCAAGAATCTGTAACTCCATCCTTTTTTTTTTTACACTAGGATGGATCAAATATTATATAGTTAATTAGTTACTTCCTTAGCAATCTAAAGCCACTAATCCTGTTATTGAATCAAAATACCTCAATCCGTAAGGAATTCAGAGAGCTCACCCTAGTCTGCTTTTGTGTTTGCAAATCCATTGTGGATATCTGTAAACAGTAAAGAAGTGTCACAGTAACTTGTGTATTAATAGGGTCAGGCTCAGAGATGGCTATATGTCAAAGCTAATTAAAAAAAAAAAAAAAATCTTGGAGAATGTGAAAACATTTCTCTGAAGTGCTGCTCTATTCGACAGCTGCAGACGTGTACCAGAGATTGCCACCTTCTTATATAAACTCTTCAGCATGAATAAGGACAGCTGAGTTGGACTCGTAACAAAAGGGTTTGAAGTCAGATTCCTTTGTGGAAAGAGCAATCTACTACCCAATACATTTGAGATGTATCTCTGGAGCTATATATTGATGCCCAGTGATGGGGGAGGGAAGTGGGTGATATGTCATAATTTCAGCTCTCATAAAAAAAAAAAGTATTAGTTGGAGAAAAAAATGCCATTATTACCAAGAAGAATGAAGACTGCAAGGAAAAAAAGCAATTGAAAGAAAATGCATTACAGTATTGTTTTTAAATACTCATTTCTATGAACTAAAGTTACTGTTCATTTTTATTGACTGCAGGTGCTTCGCGCTAGTGCTGGAAATCGCTACGTGGAATCTACTATATTTTAATTATTTCTTGCCCTGCCTGGGATATTAATGTTGTGATTACCCTTGAAAGAGTATTACCATTGATGATTTATGCAAAACTCAGTCGGTTCTATGACTCTATCAGTTCGAAATAAACAAGTAATTGTAGAAGTATGCTGCTATCATGTAAGCTGCAGATCATCATTATTTTCAGTAGCTGGTGTGGTCAGCGTACTTAAAGCGTTACCTTCGGCCAGTGTTATGGAACCCTTCTTTCCTTGAGCAGCAAATCACTAAGGGAGAAAAAACTTTGAGATTTGTCTCCACGGTCTTAGATTTAGGACTATAATAATATCATAAAGTAATGTGTTTCATCTGCTGCACTTTGTTTAGATTCAGCATTTCAAGCCAATGCTTTTACGGTTTAACTGTTAATGGTTGAGCTGGCCAGAAAGTGTGTTTAATAGACAGAATTTTCTGATTGTGTTAAGCTCTATATGATCCATCTCCTGACTCTCTGTGCTGCTGGATTTAATCATATTTGTATCTGTATGCACTGAAACTGAGTATATTGGGTTTGTGTGGCAAGGTTTTTGGTAGCAGAGGGGGCTTCAGCAGGGGCTGCAGGGGTGGCTTCTGTCTGACAGAGCCAACACCAGCGACGGACCCAACACTGGCCAAGGCCCAGCCCATCAGCCACGAGGGTAGTGCCTTGGAGAGAACACAGTCGAGAAGGGGAAAAAACCTGTGCAATAGAAACTGCAACCAGAGAGAGGAGTGGGAATGTGTGGTAGGCCTTGGAGAGAACACAGTCGAGAAGGGGAAAAAACCTGTGCAATAGAAACTGCAACCAGAGAGAGGAGTGGGAATGTGTGGTAG
>NW_009614821.1:0-18048 GCF_000690535.1 Cariama cristata
AGCTCTGCCAAGGTTCAGACACGCAGCTGCAGCTCAGGGGCCGAACGGACCTTGGTCCTACAGCTACGAACAGCCTGGAAAAGAACGGCTGCGACCGCCGCCCTGCAGACATACTTCTCTGCGTGTGACTGGAAATTGCACGCGTGTCTTGGCATTTGTTTTGGCACAACACATGTAAAGACTGAAGGAAAATACATATATATCAGAATTTCAAAAAAACACATTTAAGCAAGATTGCTTACGGTTAGGCTCCAGTCCTGCCTTATCCCGGTGTCTTGATTACCCAAGGCTCACAGCAGAAGATACCAAGGGAAGATCGGGCCTCAATTACATGCTGCAATCATCTATAATGATGCAAAAATTAAACCACAGTATGCATACGCACACACTGCTTATGTGCTTTATGATCTGTGCACACACATAACGCTAGAGTGCCTGACCAAACACGCACGTGTTCGTACAAGCTAAATAACTAGAAAAAGTGATTCGAGTAGTTTTCTACACAGCTAATTGTTATTCTTCACACAGAATTGATGCTGCCACCAATAAAACACCGTCCCTCAGGGCCCCAGCCCTTTAGGCTCTTACCTGCACAGGGCATCAAACGAGGATGCACCACACCAAGGAACTGATGGCCTTACCAGGTAGGAATGAGCCATGAGCGAACATGGAGCCTGGCCCACAACCCAAGGCTACCAGCAAAGGATTATCTTCATGAATAGACCTGATTACACCCCTGGAGTGTAAGGAGAACCTGCAAAGCGTAGAGATTGCTTTGGCAATTTAACAGGCATCTAAGACATATTTACAGCCAAATTATAGATGTTATTCTTCAAATAACTCCTACAGAAGGACAGCCACACTGACTTGGTCTAAAACAGTCTTACAACTTTCTGATCAGGTAAGAAAGGGGACTGAGTGAATTAGTCAAACTACAAGAGTACAAGAGCCAGAAAACATGCAGCTAAATCTCCAGCTTATGAATTGCCCGTAATTACCACATTCTCCGCAAAACCTATGCTGCATACAAATATAAGCCTACTGCTGCAGGTAAGCTCAGTTCAGGGCTGAAGACAAGCTGACTCACATGGCACACAAGCACTGAACAGGTGATGGAAACGGATAGAAAACAGCAATAAGTAATAAAACCAGAATGCAAGAATTCGTTTTTCCGTGTTTTTCTTCAATTTGGGAAACAAAAAGAGGATTCATTCAAAAGAAAATTTTCAACCTATTCACATTACTACTGCAAAATGAACCAAGCCTCTATAGAGCAACTGCTTCTTTTCCTGTTTCAGCGGAAAAAAATGGAGCTTTGATTTTTCCAGCCAGAAAGGATAAAGAAAGAAACAAAGAACAGTTTCAATTCTAATATAACATTAATTATTCTATGATTGATCTTTTCTAACATATAGAAATTAGTTCAGTATTACTAACTACATTGAAGCCAAATTAATTCAGCTCTAAAAACGTGTATATTTTGTGATGTTTTTTAAAAAAAAAAAAAAAACAGTGAACAGGAGGAGCATAGACACAGTGTTTTCTTTTAGCCTCTGTAACAAAGGAATAATATTTAATTAAGGAGTAAAGAGGGGAAAAGAATGCTGGAAAAGAATGCTGGAAAATAATACAGCCTATCACCTAATACTTATTCAAAGCCATAAATCCACACAAAACATACTATTCTCGATAAATAATTTTCATTTAAGCTGGACTCAATTGTAATTGTTGCTACACAATTCACATAATGTAAACAAGGAAGGGAAAAAAAAAAATTCTACCTACTTGGATTTCTTTGTATTCCACAGCTTAACTGTATTCCAGGCTGTCATATGCCCAGTTCCAACTATTTTCCCCACTTTAAGTTCCTTTTAGAAAGAAATGTTGAAAAGGTTGAAAACACTATTTTTAGAAATAAGGTTTCTAAACATTTTGAAACACTTAATCTTTATTAATTGACATTCTCACATATACTGAATAGATACAATTGCGGTTGCTCCTAAGAAAGGGTAGAAAAAATACCATGCTCCTTGTTGGAGGGAGCCTTTATTACACAGAATTAATTTGTGCTGTATCATGTCAGACATGAACCACAACTTACCCTAAATGCCTGAAAGCTCCTTTACAAATTTTTTCTAAGGGGTATGGCAACAAGTTCAAAAAAAGTTCATGGTCTTATTCATGGTTTTACTCATGAAATTCTCATGTCCACTGACAGCAAAGATTCTTTGTTTGCCATAGTAAAGAACAGTTTCTCTAAAGGATGGAAGGAAACCTGTCAATAATTTACATAACTATATATTTTCTTTAGTAAATTGAACTTGGAACTAGTGTATTCATTTAAAACAGTTAGAATTTCCCAAAGGACAAGTAAGTAATTTTATTCTCTAGTACCATGCAGCATAAATAAGATTTCTGCTCCTGGGGATTTTATTCTTTACCCAATACATCACAGCTATTTAATGGATTAGTGCAATGTATTTTATTATTCTTCATACAGGATACTACAGTAGAGCAAGGTTAGCGGAAAGTCTTAGCTTTATACGTGTTTTACATAAAGATGTACAGACACTCCATTTATACTTAAATGTGTTAACATCCTAAGACTGCTAAATTAATTTAAAGATCAGGCAAAACAGAAAGTGGCAATGGCCAAATTTTTCTCACTGGAGACAACAGACAACGGAATACACTCTTGGATATCGTTCCAGAGCTGCTACGTTGCAGGCATAAGAAAGGTTTTTCACATTCTTCACACTGGTGTAAATATAACAAACAATGGCATTTCAATTAATCATCTGTGACAGATGTGCACGATTTCACTCATGAAGGTACAGCTCTATATACACACATATACCGAGGCCTGATTTCTGAGATGCACTGAGTGCATATAGCTGTTGCAGACTTGATACAGACAGTGCTGCTCAAAATTCCTTCCTGTGATCAAAGGTTTGGAGCTTTTTTCCCCCCTGAATAAAACTATATTTTATGTGAACTCTGATTTTTGTTTTTTCAACTAATACAGTATCATACTTTACTTTTTGGGTGGCTTGATGGGTATCTAGTTTTTAGCTGTTCTGTCTTGGTGATTAACACTTTTTTTTTTACCTGACCATTTTCTGACTAAAGGAGACATGTAGAAAGAAAAATGTAAAAGGAAGGAAAATTGATACATAACAATAATTTTAGATTAAATATTAACCCACTGTAGTCAGTACAAAGAAGTTTTTCTGCTGACTACAGAGTCAACATAACACTGATTCCTAATTCACTACTTGTGAAACTATTTACAAAAAAATTGAGACATTTTTCTAATTGTTTGGTATGCTTTAAGTATTGCTAAAATGCACCAAAAAATCGTTTCCTGAACCAGTTTTAACCATATTCTCAAATTTCTGTAACTGATACTTTTAGGAATATACACATTTTCACTGCTGGCACATTTATAAAACTTATTTAAAAGCTTGAAAAGCTGCTCACTGCTTTTGAATACCTGCTATTCAACAAAAAAGTCTGGTAAAAATATTATAGAAATAAGAAAAAAAAAATAGTTCTTTTTCATGCAATTTCACTTAATGGTTATTGACAAGGAGGAAAATACACACAAGACCTTGCAAATCCACTATCAAAACCAGTTGAGGGACTGTAATAAAAAGCATGTTTCAATAGCATTAAGCTTGTTAATATTCTTCTTTCCTAACACCTATTTATAATTAATATTTTAGAGGTCAGAATATATACAGTCTCAGCTTTAAAAAGACACTCCTCAGAATTCGTATAAGCTGATTTATGTCCAGAAGCACATGAATATTATTACCTGCCTTGATTTAGTAATACTCCTATATAAGTGGCCAATTACTCTGCAGAACCATCAGGTGTAGAAAACCAAAATATGTTTATTTTTAAAAGTACACATATGTGACTGTGTTGTCTAAAAACAAAAATGCACCAGTATATGAAAATTGGTGTCCTCACCAAAATAAATTTTTTTAAGTACTGTTATTACTACATCCCAGTCCCAAAAAAGGATTTGACAATTTTTGCAAAGAGAGAATAAACACAAACACTTCTGAATGAAGTATGAGGCATGGTTAAAAACTGAAGCAACAGAACCTGAGCAATTTTTGAGCCTCTTGCTTTTCTGATTTCTGTCACTGAAGGAATATCATCCATCTTTTCAATATTCCACAATCTCAAAGCAGAATCCTGAGAAAAAGATGCCGTTATTTTGATGTATTTGCATATTACTAAAAGCATGATTTACATAATTTCCATAAGGATGAAATCTCATGAGATGAGCCCTCTCAATATGAAAGCTAAACTCTCTCATATTTAAATATCACGTCTTTGGAAACAATCTTTAGCTATCTTAAACTGCCCGCACATCTTAAAATAACCAAAAATAAACATACTTATCAAATTCTAAAGATTTTCTGTAATTACTTGAGGTAAATACTGATTACAACTTTAGCACTTTTATGAGCAACTTGAGCACTGTTAAATTTCATCCAAAAAAAGCTGAAAACAAGGGATGAAATCTTCACATCCATTTATAAGTTATCTCCTGAAAACACACTAGGAATTAGTGATTACCTTGGAGGCTGAAAGAATCCATTTCTTGTTTTTGCTAATCGCAACAGCTGTCACCCAGTCCCAATGACCCTACAGTAAAGCAAAATTACCTGTAACACAAGAAAAAACCTTTATTATTATAATAAAAACAACTAGTTGTACCATAAATCCATTTTGAAATGCAGAGAGAAAATTCTTATCTAGACTGCCTCATATCCAGTCAAGAAAAAATGTAGCTATGAAGTTCATACTTTCCTACATATAACCTGAAAACAGTGACTGTTACCGTCTCTGGTAAGCAACCAGAAGAATGACAGCTACACAGTTTCCATGGGTTTAAGCTCCATTTAAGCATAGGTCTTTTCTATTTTTTAAATAGTTTAATAAAGAATTGTAAAGAGACAGTTGACTTCTAATACTCATTACCTAAAAAAAAAATCTTCAGGCTGTTTATCATGTGATAATGTAGGAACAGCTGTGGGAACAGACAGCAGCTTCCCCCCATTTTAAGGGAAGCAGAGCAATTGTGAAAGCAGGCCAAGTTGAGCAGCTGTATCCGATATCCTCGTTCTGACAACAGCAGCACAGCTGATTTGAGGTTAACAGCACTGAGTCACCATAAGAATAGAAACAGGTTAAAATCTAAAATGAGTTATTTACTCCAGCTAGGGAAGCTATTCAAATATGATGGTATTAACAGATAAAATTCCTAGAGTTTAGGAAGGCATGGTGTCATTTTGATAGACAAATGCCACACCTGAGAAATACAATAAAAAGATGAACATGTATTTTTCCAGCACAGAGCAGCAGTCAAACATGCACATATAAAAAGTGGTTTTTATAGCAGAATCTTTAAAACATGTTTTTAAATTTAGTTATGAGCCCAGAATATAATTATACCAAGGCACAGATACTAAACTGGAATTCTCCATAGTTACGAAGACATTAGCATTTAAACAGATGCCTTCTTTTTTATGAGAAACTGATTTACTTACAGTGACTGCTGTGAACTGGGAAATTTGCAGTAGATGTATTATGTAAAGCACCGATGCTGGTGGAGAATGTGTACTGCTACTGCTCAAAAGGTTTAATCAGTACAGTTCCAATTCCACAGGGTACGTAAGCTTACATTTAAGGTAACAGATGTGAGACACAGGTTTATGAGCTCTCCTACATGAAGATGCTATCTTGAACATGACAGCAGCTGAAAACGATTTTTAAACCCAAGGTTTTGAAGGAAAACGGTCTTTTCTGAGATCTTCCAGGTGGGTTTGATCATGAGTGTTTTAACTAAGCCTTGAATAGCATATGCAGTAAGTAAAAAAGCAGAAGTCCATTAAAATCGTATTTTCATAAGATAGGAAAGAGCCAAGGCTGAGAATCTGAACTCTGACATTGCTTGACTTCTGTGAAATGAGTATTTGCAAAATGCATGCACATAACTTTATGAATACTGTTAATCCTTTTCTTTGACCCACATGCCTGATGATCATTAGTTCAAGTCTTGTGGATTGTTTCCAGTAAAATAAGAAATTAATGAAAGGTATCGTAATACAATAAGGTAGGTTTGCAAAAAATAAAGTCATGATGGCACAAAAAAAAAAAGCCTAAGTAGAGTTGGACTTGGTTTTTTTATTTTATGCAGGTATTACTTAGCGCCTCAAATTTTGGGTAGTATTACCATGGATATGGAAGAAGAGAGAAGGCCTAGCTCTAAGCAGGCTGAATACCGAACAGCTACTTAATTTACAGAATTGTCCACTGTAAAAAGTGCTGTAACATGTTGGACCACATCCCCATCACTATAAGCAGTACTGTAAACTATGTAACCTAGGGACTGAGCTAAGCTTGACAACCTTAACACCGATATTTATATTTTTTTTGAATGCTTCCCTTTTAATGTACTGTTTTCTGTGGACATAAGGAAGCATGTAAACATAGAGATACACAGGAGTGTGACATTTGAAAACTAATATATGCACTATCCAGGCTCTTGTTACTTGCTGGAAGAAACTCTCTTCTAAAACATAGGTACAACTCCATTCAGTATAATCCTTTAATGAGCTTGTTCATAAAAAGTGAAATGTAATAGCTTATTAATAACTGACTTGACAAAGGTAGTGTCTTTGTAGCTAATTGTATAAGAATATACTGTTCTAGGAAATTAAATCACACAAATCCAGGCTATATTCCTGCCTGTATCTAAAAAGGACGGGCAAGGGTATTTGTCAGATAATGAAATATACAATGCTTTTTATACAATACATTTTACATCTTCTCATCAAACCAGTGACCAAATAAAAGCTCAGTACCTTTAAGCTTAGCTTTTTATAGCCTGCATCTGTATCCCATATAGCTATAGTTTTGTCATATCCACAAGACACAAGTGCAAAATCAGAATACTATGTTTTAGCTTTGCTTTGTCATACAGACTAATAAAAGCGGCTCTTTCTAACAGTGAGTCAGACTTTATAAAAAAAAAATTAAATAATGAGCTCTTAGTCATGCCTTAACAAGGCAGCAGAAGTTCCTTTTGGCTACTTCTTGTTAATGTTCTCAATTTTGTAAATATTAATACATAAATTTAGCAAACACAACCGAGTGGAAAAAACCATACATGAAAATTTTGTTGACTGTGAATAAAAATAAAAAAGTAGAGTTTAGGGCAGAAAGCATGCTTTCAGATTGCAATATTCACAGGCCTATCTGCATTTGCACATCTTCAAGCCACAGGTACATTTTTCCCCACAGAGCTGCTATTTATTTATTTGAGTTGCCTACCTCAGAAGGCGCTCTTTGGGTATGACTGCAGATCAACCTGCTGTCAGCAGCTCAGGGGTCATCTTTACTGGAGTATTCAGATGTGAAGTTGCAAAAGAAAACAGCCAATTAGATCACAACGTACAGAAATTCGTATTAGTCCATCCCAGTGAAGGTAAGAGAAGCTGTTCCAGCACAGCACCAGTTTGCAGTAAAACTAATTTCATGTTGTGGAGGGACTAGGAGCTGTCTATCACCTAGTGAAAGGAATGGAACTAGGGCAGTAAGAAATAGCTCCCCACTACCTCCACTCAGATATAGGTAAACTGGGGAGTCTATTTCTTCCTCTTCTCCTCCTATTCATCCAAGCATCAAGGAGACATCAAGTTCCAGGGGCGAAATTGCCCTGCTATAACTCATAAATATCATCTACTTTGAACATGGTAGTTTATGTGCTCCATCAGCGTAGCTGAGAACATCCATCAAGTTTTTCAGAAGTACATTACTAGCATATGTTTTTTGGGCTGTGAAGAAATAGTACTTTGGGGGTACTAACAAAGACACATTTTCCTAATTATTACAGATCAGTATAGTATTTACTGAACATGCTTTTTCAACTAACTAATGTTAGGAGAATATCGGCAAGTGCTAAGTTAATCTTCTAACATAGTATTGTACTTCTACTCCATTATGATCTTTTTATTATGCCTCTTGATGAGTGTATCAATTAAGCAAGCATTCCAGTTCCCTGGTTAACTCAGAACACAGACTATCAAATTCAATTTACTTATCACATGGACATAATTTTCTCATAATTAAACACGTTATCTTGGAAATGATGAACTAATTACCTACATGATTAGAGTGGTCACTCGTGGTTTATCTGAGATGTCCTACACATAGGTATTGAGATACGTCATGCACTAGTATTAAGATAACTCACCATTTTGGCTAAAAAGGCAGGAACTAACAGAACCCTCATGTCCTTGGTTCAAGGAAATGAGTTCATGACACCGAAATTCTCCTGTCTTTATATCCCATATTTTTAAGCTTTTGTCCCAGGATGCTGTGCACAAGTAATGACCATCAGAGGTAAAGCAGCAATCTGAGATAGCATTGTTGTGTCCCCTGAAACACAGATGAAAAACACAGGAAGAGCGAGCTTTTGTAACCATTACAAGTCTCTCAAAAAGCCTCCTGCAACACTGAGCACCCTGTCTCCACCCAGTAAAGCATCATAAGCATATTCTGAATTTTAACTATAGGAATAGTTCTGTAAAGTCTCTGGAGCTGCTTACAACCTCACAGCCAGCATGGGCCTAAAACCCTTATTGGATTAGGTCATTTTGCAGGATTGAACCCTAGCTGTTAAGTGACAAGTGATCAGATATTTTTTTTTGTTGAATGCAGCTTAACAAGAAATTGTTCAGCAGCTACAGCATGACCACATTTTACTAAAAGTAAATTGCAAAAAAAAGCCACACGTTTTTCATTAAATAAATAGCATGCGTCTATCTCTACATGTAAATTTCAACTCAAACGTTCAGAGGAAAAAGATCAAACTATTTTAGATTAAAGTCTAATTTTGGAAGCAGCAATACCCATCAGAAAAGAAATCTGGATGTTCCAGAACTGGCTGAGGACTCTAGTCCTTCCTGAAATCTACAGTGGGGAAAGGATTATGAGCATCTCTTACAGGAAACAATGCTGTAGTCACTGCAATTTAAAAGAAACATTACGATGTTCCAGATTGAATTTCCCATCCAAAGTAATTCCTAATCTCTCAAAGACAATTTTATTACAATGTTTAAAGGCAGACTCACTCTCTGATTATTAAGAATTCAAAGCTAAATTGGTTGAGTTTATTTAAAGCCATTGTTATTTTTAACAGTTGATTTGACATCTCTGTTGTTGCATACTTCCTTCTTAAAATGATAACAATATCCTAAATTGACATAATGTTTTTACTCTATTACTGACTTCAGCAAGAGATTTAGAGTTTAGCATGTGAAGGCTCAGGGGATCATACTGAGCAAGGCTTCTGGCACTAGGCATGACCTTCTCCAAAAGCACGTAAGGGAAAATGATCTGGAAAAATGATCTCTGTACTCAGAGAGTGGCCATAATTGGTTCACTGTGAAAATGAAAGTACACAGTGAGCTGGGGTCCACAGCATCTGTCCTGAATCCAGTGCTACCTCATACTTCCAATCCCAATGTAGATAATGAGATAAAGAGTACAGACACAAAATGAAGCCAAAGAGGGTCTGCAGTTATACAAGGGAGAAGATTAAAATTAAAAATTATCTTCACAAATTGAGTAAATTATCAAGAAAATAAAAGGGTTATAACAGTCTCTATAGGAAACAATGCTGTCATCACTGCAGTTTGTAGGAGTCTTACAATTATTAATCAATTATCTAATACGTGTGCTGCCTGATCAGGTCAATTTTGTCAAGTCAGATATTCTGTAGTAACATACAAATAATCAACTGCACAGATAAGGGGTGAGAACAATGGACTACATCACAGTTCTGAAACAAAAGGATGCAACAAATACTGAATCCTCTCCACCATCATGCTGTCAAAAAAAGAGTAAATCTCATTCAGGATGTATGAACATAAACATATCCACAGAGAAGCATGTAATAATAATTTCTATTTTTTTTCCAGTTAGAGGGAATACTGTTTACATTATGGTGCCATATAATTCGAGAAAAATGTGGGCCAATTGGAAAGATCTCAGAGATCAACAACAACAATCAGTAAAATAGGAAATAATAATTAAATATTAAATTAATAAGAATGGTGTAATCTACTGAAAAGATGACTTGGCAGATACAATAGAAGTTCTTGGATATATATAAAAATGTAGAAGAAAACAAGCGAATCATCTGATCTCCATGTCTGAAGTGGACCTAAACAGAAACATGTGAGCTTCAGTTGCAGCCAAAATAGTCCACCTTAGAAAAATCTTTCTAAAGATTAACACAGTGAGACAATAGAACAGATTGTTTGGAAGTCTGTGAGGTCTTCGCTGGAGCTTATTAGGAGCAGAGTAGATCATCCTGTGGTTGCCCTGAGGCCCATGAATTTTATGAAGGGCTAAGGTGATCTGGTTGCAGTGCAAAACCTAATTATCACAAAATATTCTGTAAGAACTCATGATTAATTACCAATTCCCAACATCTAGATATATTTTCTCCTTTTCCTTGGTATTATTTTTGCTCCACTCCATAATGTTTTTAAAGACTTCACTATTCTAAGTAATATTTTATCTTCTCATTTGTCAATGATTATATATTTTTCCTAATTAGTAGAAATTAGAACGAGAAGTTTACCCTGGAGTACCATATTGCATATGCTATCTTCTGCCTCTATCTATACCCAAGAACCTAGAAACTCTTAAAAAATAGCACTAGAAACGCTTACAGTCATCAAAATACAATTTCCAATTATTTACAGCAGGAAGCTTGAGTGGACCACTTTATTCACACTTTCTATATATGTCATTTGCTTGCATATTACTTTATTTAGTTCAACAATTATTGTTCATTTTCTCTAGTACAAATCTTAGCATAAATCTCACTGCTAATTGTGAAAGATGCAAATAATGCCATGGATAATTAACTATAGTATTGTTTCTTACTCATTAATTGTAATTGAGGAGGATCATGTTATCATATCCCATAGCTTTACGGTCTTATATGATGCTGAAGTCACTCTTTGGTTATCAGGGTCAAAACAACATCTTGTGATTGTACTTTTGTGATGCCCTATATAAGAAAACATCAAGTGAGACTATTAGTTATTTTGAATAATTACATCTGAATCTCAGAACACAGGTCTGGTCTGAAAGGCAGGACTACCCATAGCATCAGTGTATTTCCAAAACACTGTAATTGGAAAATTGCTTTTTCACCAGCTAGGACACCTCCTCACCTACCTCTCAATGAAAGAGAGGGCTCATAGTTACTGCAGATAGTATGAAATATTAACCTGTACCCAGGCACTCAACATACACAGTTAACGTAAATTTACATGCTGCCCTGTAGTAACTTATTTGTCTGTTGCATTCCTGAAAATAAGTCCGGAAGTGTGGCCTCACAATGCCAATGACAATTAACTGCTCAGACTCTCGGGCAGCACTCAAGCAGGTAATTATACTTTAAGAATGCAAATAGCTCCTTTAAAATAATGTAAACAAAATATGTCCTGATAGTGTCACTTAACAGAGATAGTTCTAATAAAGGTATTACAATCCGTTTTTAAATCCAAATGATTTTACCATCAGGCTCTGATTCACAGGAGTACATTAACCATATGCCAATTTAACATTTGTAAGACTGCTCATATATTTTGAAGCTGATTCTGCAGGTATGGCAAACTCGCTGACTTGCAGTCCTGAGTGGAAGTCTCACAGGGCTGAGATCTCACTAGTGAAATTACCTTCAGAGGGAAATGAATCATTGTTGGTCTAATTTTGGCCCATTACCTCCTTTTTATAACCTTATTCTGAAAAATACTGGGTTTAATGTCTTACAGATAAGTTTCTTTTGCCTTTCTCAAGTAAGGATATTTGAACTGAACTGAATTCATTAATTTTCTCAATTTAAAAAAAAAAAAAAAAAAATCAAGAGCTGCATAAACAAGATGTAAAAGTCGTAAGTCTTACCTTGGATATGTGTCACTACTGTTGCACTTATTGTATCAAAAACATATATGGTATTTTCTTATTTTCTTTGTCTGAACCAGATACCACATATCTACTATCACAAGAAATATTACATGAAGTTACAATGCCTTCATGTTCTACTGTCCGCTAAAGAGAAAATAAAGAAAAAAAAGGTTTTAGAAACATGCTTGAGGGTTAGACAGAGTTTTATAGCAGACTTTCTATAATCTGTAAGCAGATTCAGAAAGAAAGCTTTTGATATTATTTTGTTTTGGTTAAAGCTGACAGATGTCTTTATATCCAATTTTTCTATTTTTTGCATTAGCAATAAACTTAAAATTAGACAAGACCACCCTGTTCAAATCCTAAAATGTTAATTTAATCAATCTTAAATGCATCTTCTGAGACAGCTTACTATTATCACACCCATTTGTATCTGAAGTAACTGAGGTATTCATCAAGGGACTTACCCAAGATCAAGCAATTATCAGTACCAAAACTAGGACTAAAAATCAAGCCTACCTACTCTAACTATATTGTGTTGTGCAAACAAAGAATGTTGTGTTTTCTTATTTATCAGTAACAAAGCAATAAATCTGAATTTTACACTTGTACCTTCTGCAAGATGCATTCAAAAGGATACATACAAGTATTTTTCCTGTTTCCATATCCCAAGCCTTGACAGTGTTATCATATGATGATGTTACCACTCTAAAAATGATGTTAATGAAAACAGCAATGTTTTCACTTAAAAGAAGGTATTTTAAAAAAAAGATGACAATATTTAATTCTGACAATGATTTGACATGCTCACACCCACTAACTTAAATAGATTTTAAAAGGCTACAGCAAAAATTATTGCTTAGCTTAGTTGATAAAAGGATTATTTATATTTCAGATAGAAAAAACCCTCATGTATGTAATATTCAGTGCAAGCAGTCAAGTCAATTTAATTTCATCCATGACAAGATATTTAATTATTTCTAATGTTAGAATAATTTTAAAGCCGTTATGGTGCCTTTTCTTCAATGAAGTGTTCCTGTCAGTAGGGTTTTTTGGATTTTCTGTGGTTATGTTGCTGGGTAACCCTCTACCACAAACGCTGCTCTGCACAAACACAAAGCCACATTAGACAACAAAGCTATTCAATAAAGTTTAGTGAAACTGGCAGGTTTCCATTAAATGGGAAGTCAAAAATTTTTCCCTCACATAGTTTTATTAAAATATTCCCAAATATCTAAAGTAATATTTACATTGAAAGTCACTGAATGTAACAAACATTTTTAGTACCATTGTGGCTTTTTATTTTGATAAAGTTCATAAAAAGTTCATATACATTTTGCCCAAGAAACTCGATGTATTAACATTCTAATAACTAAAAATACAATTACACTATTAAAATCTTTTTATTTTCTCCATAGGCATATACTTCCTGCAGCCAACACAACCTCTGTCTACTCCTAAACGGAAACACGTAATGCAAAAGACCATGTGAAGTTTATGAACTGGTAGCGGTTTTGATTGGAAAGTGGTTTCCAGGGCTGTACACAATGGTATTTTACTTGCTGTTTGGAAATTTTTTAAAAAAACCCATGCAATTGCAATAGGCAGTGTAGCACGTGTATTATTCAGCCATCAAAAAACTAATCAGTCAACCCTACAGTCCAATAAAAATTGATTTAAACTATGACTTAATGATGAAATATGCCAGAAATAGTACCTCTGGAGGCACTGCATGACCTACTTAACCGAATGTTAATACATGCTGCGGTTGTTTTAACTATTATGTCCACAGATTGACACTGGAATAAGATGCATTTCTTCTTTAATTGACAAGACAGGCTTAATGGAAAGGCTATAGAATATTAATAAACAATACAGACAGAGAGAACTTTTATGAAGGTATAAATCTCACTGACAGATGAACCCTGAACCATGGCTAATTCAATGTTGTTCTTTTATACAAGTGATATATATTTATATACCCCTTTCAGAACATATGGCAAAGATAGACTTCCAGCCCCATATAACTCAGGAACAGAATTAGACAAGTCCTTTGCCCTAAAAGAGGACACAATCTATCAGACTATTCCAACATGCATTTAAGACAACGAAAAGAGTCCTGTTTAATTTGGCAGACATCATATGCAAAATAGAAAAGATTTAAGAGTTTCTGTATAAATTGTAAGTGAGAACAAGGTCAGATTCATGGTAGTTCATGTGGATGAAAGAGTCTGGCAATAAACAAGTCTGCTAGCAGAGTATGGACAGCATAAATGAAAGTGCAAGGATGGGGAGAAGGAGGAGGAGTGTATGGAGGAAGCAAGATGCAAGACAAAATTGTAACAAAATGACTTACGGAGCACAAAAGTAAGCAAAAGAAGTTTTACTTTGATGTAATACAAGTTAGGAAAACATAGGAAGGACTGAAAAAGTAACTTACTTGTTCTAAATTTTGCGCCGAGCGTTTCCACATACACTGAAATTGAACCTTGAAATCACAAAAAACATCACCTTTTTTTTAAATAAATTAAGATAGAAAATGGTCACCTTCTGTCATCAGGAGTAAAGTTGCACTCAGAAATTGGGGCGGTGTGTTCTTTTTCAAAAACTTGAATAGGAAAACCTTTCTCAACATTCTTGACTAAATCCAAATGAGTTTGATTAGGAAGTGCTTTGCCACATTGTAAAAAAATACAAAGCATCATGAAATAAGGGAAAACAAAACTTGTGAAATCAGTAGAGTTAGTCTTACTTTAGTTACTCTTACAATCTCAGAGCTTTAAGTGATTTCGGGAAAGGACTACCTTTTAGTCACATGTGTATAACGTTCAAAGCAAAGTGCAGTCCTAACCCACGAGTAAAGCCTTGAAGTTCTTTAGTAATACAAATACGAATCAAATTTTACAAATAGATCACAGTGCCTGACTGTAAACATCAAAACAAAAAAAAAAAAAAACAGGATAGCTGACATGCAGAATAACTCACAGATCAAAGTATCACAGGATCAGTCATCATATCTTCATCTAGGTAAATAATCTTCTATTTCCATGATTAACCCAATTATTTCAATTAGATTTTTGTTTGCATAAGTACCAAGAGGTTTTGGAATCAATCTGGAAGCAGGCAACATAAACTCCCTTCATTGTGTATGCATTCTTTCATTTGTCTTCAATATGAGAATAAAATCTTGCACCTCTGACTACTACTCCCCTTTTTAACATCAACTGTCAAGTCTCAGATCTAGAGCTGCTTCCTTACAAGGACTTTCACTTGGAGGAGCTATCCTGCTAACCTGGCAGCTCTTGATAACACACAAAACTGGAGTAGAAGTAAATTTATATTTCACTTATTTTCTGAATGTGTGTCAATGCACTACAGGCCTAACAAGTGACGCTAGAATCATTACGAATGTCTCTAAAACCAAAGGAAAAAAAAAATAGATCAAAGTTACTATATGTTCTTGTTCTATTTTTCTTGAGTCAAAAAGGCCTTGCAGTCACAACTGGCCTTCCAGACTTATCTAGTCTTTGTCCACTATGCGTGCTATCAATCTTTGTTTTCCAAAAGATGTGTGGACTGTCAGTGAGATACTGTCTGTTCTCAAGAGGAACTTCAAATGCTTTCTCAGTAACTCAATCATTTGATATCTACTCTTTTGGGGGGGGAAAGAGAGAGAGAGAGAACACCCCAAAGTGAAATTGTCAGGGCTGGCCTATCCCCCCCACAATCAAGTACTCTCCTGAAATCTATTTGCTTCAGCTGTTCCTGCAGAGGAGGAAATTAGGCTTGTGCAGACAAAATTAATCTCATCAAAATAAATGAACATAATCTTGCCTATACATTGCTATCAGAAAGTTCCCAATACTCAGGCAAATACTTTTAGATAGATTCTGAAAATTAAGTATCGCTCAACAAGTGTTGAATAAATTTTTCTTGGATAAAAATTATAAAGACAAAATTTCTTAGACAGATTAACCCTTCCACACTTCAGGCAAGTGGCACATTACACCCTTTCAAGCAACAACAACATTCATGGATCTACTGTGCTTAAAAGAATTAATGGATTATCTTCTTATTTTCAGGTCTTGATTTCAGTTTATTTACATGAAAGACAGCTGAATAACCTTTTGCTAAAGATGGAAAAATACAAGTTCCAGTTCTGAGTTCAGACAAAGCAGGAAAGTTTGGAACTGTCATCCTGACAGTTATTAAACTGTAAATGTCATGACTAACACGCCAAGATACTTATTTTTATTTCTCCTGTCAACAATATTTGCATAAGATCTGCACATGGTTATTCACTTTGGAACTGATCAATAAAAGACAGGACTTTTTCTCATTCTAGACTTCCTGATTTCTTGGATCTAGCCCTCCACAGCTCTTGGATAACATAATGGTACTCACCTGCAAATTGCCTGGAGTTTTTACACTTTTGGGGTTCTTGGGCTTTTTCAGTATGTCTGAAAAAAAAGTTTGGATTATGGTAGAAACCTAGTAGTGCATTGTAGTAATGCATGTAGTAGTGCATTGGTAAGAAGTTAACACTTTAGATCTTTTATAAAATTATTTCATCTGTATTCATATCATATTAAGGCATTACTATAACTCATTACCAAGTCTTGAATTAAGTCGTGACTGTTTAATATATGCCAGATCTCAATGCCTGCAATCTATTTAGCATTTCCTTGTCATTTCCTTGCATAAAATTCAAGGGCTCATGTAACTGTATGTCTCCAAGCTGTCATTTAGACCAAATTTAGATTTGATCACCCAGAATCTGTACACTTCTCCAGCTCAGATCTTGTCATTGCCCTGCCCAGGGTGCCTGGAATTTTAGGGAAACCCCAGCTAACTACACAAAACTTGGACAAGCAAGAAAATAAAGGGTGCAAATCAAGATTTAAATAAAAGGAAAGGGCAAGCAACAAGTATAAAAACACCATGGCCATGCTGGTAACAACTATGTGATCCCTAACTTCTATTTCTCCACAAACATCCACATACATAGACAAGTCAGAAAAAGGAACTTTCAGGAGAAAAAGAGTAAGCTTGGTGTATCAACTTACAGTTTTAAAATATTAATAAACTAGAGCTCTGATTCAGTGTATGCTACATATGCTTACAAGAGTCACCCTTTAGTGTTGAAGAATGTGTTCAAAGTATGAAACAGGAGTTCTATTTATCTGTGACTGCAAAACATTTGCAGTTGCTATTTTTAAACTTCAGTAAAATATATTCAGAAGGCTCCTTGATGATTCAGTTGATCTTCATGCCTGTATAACATTCCT
Organism: Cariama cristata; assembly: GCF_000690535.1. Lineage (NCBI taxonomy): Eukaryota > Metazoa > Chordata > Aves > Cariamiformes > Cariamidae > Cariama > Cariama cristata. The sequence goes on from NW_009614821.1 coordinate 17,298, forward strand.
TGTTTGATTTCAGCTTTAAGATTTTTTTTTGTAATTTGTTGTTGTTGCATTCATAACATACCCAGAGCTTCACTGTTCTATCATAACAGCATAAAGTATTTTCGTGTCTTCAAAGCAAAAATGGCAGGAGCTCACAGTATTGCTGTGTCCTCTCAGAACTTTAAATTGGATCTGTAAAGGAACAAAGCAAAGTTTAGGAATATTTTTCCTTGAAATTATTTTTGACAGCTTATCCACGAGGGGGAGTATGAAAGCAAGAACCAGAAGAGCGTATTGAAGATCCACTTGTCTGAGAAGAGTTCGCATCCTTTCCTTGGTACTAGCTTGGAGGAGGTTTACCAAATCTGGTTCAGAAAGAAAGGTTCCTGGATGTGGATTTTATTTTTATTTTTCTGGAGGCGAAGGAGGTTTGTTTTGGTTTAGTTTCCCAATTCTTCTTCCTCTCATGAAAAGTAATATTTATCTTTAAATCTCATTAAGTCTCTCGCAAGTCTTTCAAACACTTGTTTCCTTGATTCTGGCCCATCAAAGGGCAGCACATCAAGCTCTTAGGCCACATATTTTAGCCAAGACCGTTACAAACCTTGCCAAAGATACTTTGAAAAGGCTTTTCTTCAGTCATGTGGGAGTTTGCTCCTGACTGTCCAGCACACGTTTGGGTGAACAGAGCTAACAAAAAACCAGCTGCGAAGAGCACTGGCCACACCTAAAGTGACAGAGAGCTTTCCAACCCTCAGCTTCCAGCAGCCCC
>NW_009614822.1:0-12879 GCF_000690535.1 Cariama cristata
AGACAGTACAGCTGATGGTCCCTTACAGGTGTTCTCGGAAAGGTAGAGAATATAATTGTAAGTGTGATCACACCTTTTAGCAGAGACATTTAAATATAAAATGCAGAGTGCAAATTCTGTACAGTGTAGACATTTTACAGATTATCACAACAAGTGCAAAATCAAAAAAAGATAAAAAGTCTCTAGTGGCTTCAGGCAGCTGCTTAGTTATGGAGCCACAAAAATGAGTGTATAATTTCAGTTGCATGGGAAGTAACACTTTTATTTTTAATACGACTTTCACTCACTTTTACTCGCTCAATTTAAAAAGCAAACACATTTCAACATGGTATACTATTTATCCAGAAGACAATTATCTAGGAGACTAACACCTTAATTAGACATTACCTACTTAAAAAATTGAAAAATGAAAAGATCTTTGGAATTAGGAGAAATCCTTTAATAGAAACGGTATATGGAAAGCTTAGTCTGGAAACTGCAAATTATTTAAATTGTAAGCCTGATAAAAGTTAGGGTATAGAGTACAGATATATGCATACATTTTCATCCTGGAATGGAAAAGATCTCTGTTTAGATGGCTAGCAGAGAGCATATACAATTAAATCATCAATATGCTTAATATTTCCTGGCTCAAGTTACATACCCTGAGGAAAAATAAATAAATCTTCACTTCCTTCAAATACCCACTCTGTGTTTCAGAAACCTTTTGCCAAGTGTTTGCAAAGAAACATAATTTACTGTTTTCAAATGATATATCAAAGAAAATTTTCACCCACGGGAATTTAATAAACTGCTCACTTAACCTATTTACAATTTACTACACTTTAAATGTGATTAGTCAGCATAGACCATATGTTTTTGTTGTTGTTTTGACTGAATGACTGAAATTTCCTGGAAAAAATAATGAATTGCAAACAGTAAATAATGAATTCCATTGTTCAATCAAACATTACCTTGTATGAATATGAATTACAATGTCCCATAAAGAAAAATTCATGAGCGAAAAACCCAAGCAACTTAGCTAATATGTGTGGCTTAGGCCTTCTGAGCATATCATTCCTTAAATATTTGTGTAGGTAAGGATTTGAGTGATTGGTAGCAGTTAATGATTAAGGAAACCACATATTAAAAATAATAAATCACCTAATTTTCATATTTTTTTCCAGTTTTCTACCAGCTTTACTGTTAATGAGGAGTTTGGAAAAGGAGGTGTAATTTGGAAACATGAACTAGATTGATTAAACCTTTATTCAGCATGAATACAGTCTGTCCATTTCTAGTCCTTGTTATTTGCTGCTGTATGACTATGAGCATAGTCTAGAGCATAGTCTAAAAGGTCTAGACCTTTTACATACTGAGCTGTTAGTTAAGCAGAAGCTGGTTTGAAAATACACTTGTGAACATTTGGAAGATAATCATATGACATGACCATTTTGGTGTTTCATCCCTATTTCTACCACCAAAAAAGATTCTGGTACTTAGGAAAAAATTGAAAGCTCTTGACAAAACAAAATGTGTTATGAAGCTTAAGATGAGATGTCGTATTCTATGAACTCTTAATAAATAATAGAGTCTAGGGAATTTTATATATATATGTATGTAGTTATATAAATATATATATGGATGTATACACACAGACATATGTATACAAAATACACAACTACATGGAAATATACACTTAAAAATAACAGAAAAAGTAAAGTTCATCAAAAGTTTTTAATTTATTCTATCCATGCTTTCAGAAAAGTGCGATACAAATGCTCATGAGCCAGAGAGCAAGAGCAATGAGTAACAGTGAATGGCAAGCCTAATAAACTATGTACATTTACATTTCAGTCAAATCAATGTTCCTGACAAAGAACAAACATGAACTTTTCTTATAAATTGACCTTCTGTTTATACCTTTACGTTTCCCCTAAATATCAATTCAGTTCATAGTCAGAAAAAATAAAAGACGTGGACTGCAAAGAAAACAGTTTTACTGTTTTATTTGTTACAGAACAAATAGTTAGGAATTTTTCCTCTAACATACTGACATTCACTATATCTTTAACTAGATTATTAGGTTTAACAGAGGAAGAGAAGTAAGCTTCCATGTCCTTTTAAGCCTAGTTTTCTCTGTTGGCAATGCCAGCACAACTGGCAATGAGCTGCATTTACAGTGAAGACACCTTTCTTGATGAAATCGATGAAGACAGGCAGTAAGTTTAATACAAGTCACCAAGGAATAGCAGTCTATTAACAATATAAACTTTATTCTAATTAAATAGACACGTAAAGTTCCACCTCTCTTTATAAAACTCAACCCCCCCCCCCTTAAAATTACAAAATTGTCAAAGGTAAAGAATCTTGAATTAATGAAATTCACTGCTTTGTTGTGCACTTCTACATTACAGAGTGCAAATTATGTCTGATATGTATGGATGTATTAGCAGCTTCATCAATATTCAGTACACTGGACTGGAGTTTTCGCAAGTGACTTCAAAGATATTTATGTTAAACTTTTAGAACACATGAGCATATTTGTGTACAATCGTTGACAAATACTGGTGTAAGGTTTTGATATTTCTCAGGAGTTGCTTAGAGATGAGGAGATAAATAGCAAACTAATACTGACCTCGCAACTGTGATTCCTTCGTCACATAGTTCGCAATTTGTATTGTCACTATGTTCAATAGATCTTCCCTGTTGAGAAGGCAGTCCCAAGAGCCTCCAGGCAGAAGTCCAGAAAATCTTATGCAATCAGAACATTTACAAGTTACAGGCTTCAGGTTACAGGAAACGATCGTAAAAAATGGCATTACTAGTAAGGAAGAAGAAACAGGTAAGCACATCTCAGCAGTTACTTGGTAGCAATATGAAAACAGATTTGAGAGTCTGTTAGCCAATAAATTTGTCTCATCTCTCCCATTCAGAGAGAGACTTAAAATATTTTTAATTCTTGGACTTACATCTCCAGAGCCAAACGTAATGTTCTTTCTCACATGCAAAAGGAACTCAATAATTTTGAATGAACTAAATTATCAAGGCCTGCTTTCTCTCATTCTCCTTGCCACCCTCAATCCATTGAAGTTAAAAATGAACGAACTCACACATCTTCACTTTAAAAGCTATCTCAGTGACTGTGCACCCTTTTCCTGCTTGTCTTGATTTGTTGTAAGTAGTTTATTATCCATCTCTGTGTAAATGCTGTGGCATCACATCAAGCAGGAGACTTTATCTTTTGGATTAAGAGGACAATTTTTTTTTCCTAGTGTAAGTCTATTTTGTGTGAGTCAGTAAAATATATTAGCAAACCCTAAACAAGATTTGCAGTTATTTGGTATGTTTTTGCAGTTCAAGTCACAGGGCAATATCAGTTTATGTTCCATACTAATATTATACCATGTATACTCGGTAAAATTCTGAAACTTTATTAAAAAAACACCAAATGAAAAGATAATACAACAAAGAATTGGGAAATGAGGAAAGTCTTTGAGTTTTCATTGCAAATGTTTAAGAAAGATGTGTATATGGAACAAAACAATATTGCTCCCAGATAGGGAATGACTATACTAACTCAGAATGTTTTACCTTTCCTGTGAAGTTTGATAATCCAGAGAATTATATGCTTTATAAATCAGAAAATGCAGGAATCTAAAGTCACTTTACTCTCTATGTAATATAATTTCTAAATATGAAATTCTCATTCTCTTTTTCCTACCCCATAAAAACTCCAGATAAAGGTTTTACCTCAATTAGAGAAAGATTTAGGAGTCTGAATTGGCAGAGAGATAAAGACGATGACTCCCCCAGGGAGGATATTAATTTCGATTTTATTAATTTTGCCCCAAAGAGTCAAATTTAATTTGTTCCTGTGCTCTTCATCACTTCTTATTGAAGCTACAATGAAGGGTCAAGATTTAATTTCATCAAATCTTTAGGTTTATTAGAATAGTTATCCCAGATATTGGACTATATTAACCAGCCATTGGAAATTCTGCTTTGAAATGTCAGAAGCTAAAACTACAGACATAGAAGTAATCTCATATAACCCATGTCCCTGTAGAGGCAGATTTGTTTTCTGTAACCCATTTGTTCAGTTCTGCGTCTTGGTCTACTTGTAAACATGTTGAACAATGGGACTTCCTCTTCTCTGAGAGTCTCTATGGCAGAAGTGACGTTCTTTGGAGACTGTCAAAGCTTCTGGCTTCTTCTAATTTATTTTGGTTTTAATTCAATAAAGTACCAAAGAGACAGACTTGACTTAGTGTACTGTTTAACAGAACTTTAAACTGTGTTTCATTCAACTATCTTCAGCAAGATTTAAGCACATACTTAAGTACTTTTTTGTACTAAGAAAGGAATTTTGTATATGTTTAAGTGCTTTGTTAAAATGGAAACTCTGGTTTTAGCCTGATCAATTAAATTAATAACATTGATTTGTTATCAGAATGTGCTGGCAGTATTATGAAAAGAATGATGTTATAAAACATATCAGTATCTACCAGGCCACTCTTTATGATGTCATATTATTTGTAACATTTCATACAATTAGGATATAAAAAGAATGATAAACTGTGTGTTATTAAAATATTTCCTATTGTAATCAATATCTGATAGTTCTCATCTTACTATCTTGAGCTTGGCTAAGTTCTCACCTTATTTATACTGCTGTAAAACTCAGAAATTCTTTAGCTATACTTCTTTTAACACTGGAGATACTAAAATCCAAGTCAAAGACTCAAAGTGGTTTATCAGTTTGCCAGTGGTCACATTTTGTTGTAAGTTTTGAAGATATTTGATCCTTTTAGGTCTTAAATGTGATCTTCCACTTAAAACGCAAAGTAAGTTTCTAGCGCTTATTGTTCTAAATGGAAAAGAAAAAATTCTTTTTTATTTCTGTCATGAACCAGGACAAAACAAACAAGACAAGACATAAGGGGAAAAGCTCAAACTGCAGGGTTAGTGAGGCATTACTATAGGCTACCTGGTAAAATTATGGGGCTCTGCAGTGACATATGACCAGGAATGAGGACCTGCTGTTTCTTAAAGGATGCTAAGATTGTTTTACATGCACAAGGCTTTATCAGCAGCATCCATAGATGATAGCATGCCTCAACTCTAATAACAGTGAAATTTTCTTCTCTGGGAGGGGGATAAAAAGGACTTTGTTGCAAGCTAATGGATAAAGGAGGGAAAAATAAGGTGTGAATCTCAGGCAATTGATACTTTTAATGGAAACACACCATAACAACAGTATCAAGATTTGCAGATGTCATCTTTTAAGGCTGGGCCAGTGCTTAAAGCAGACAGCAGATGCTCTCTATTAACAACTTCTTTCCCCGGAAGGGGAAGGAGAGGAGAAAATGGTGGGAGATTTACAAGTTGGAAAATTAAAATTACTTTAATAAAAGAATAACTATGAAAAAGAGTATAATAATATTAATACTAGTACTAATAATCATAGAAATAAAAGTGAAAAATATACAAAACTAATATTGAGTTTCCCAGTGATGATCAGGGAATTGCAGGCCCCGGTGGCTCACATTGCTGCCACAGCAGGGCGGGAACCCAGACGACCTGGACCGGACTTCACAGCTGACAGGAATCAGATTCAGGAATGCACAGATCGGGGTTGGAGGCAGGAGAACGAGGAGGGTCCCACAGGGGTGCTGGCCATGAAGGAAGGGTGCCTGCCCTGACCCCTGTGATCCTTTAGATTTATACTGAGCATGACATGGATGGGATGGAATACATCATGGGTCAATTTTTGTTCACCTGTCCCATCTGCACTTTTCTGCAGCTGTGACCCTTTTACAGCTTTTCACTTGTGGAACATAAGAGAGCCAGCAATGACCTTGGTTCCTATAGGAATAGGTATAAACATGGGCCTTTCTGCATACCAATCCTACCATTACTTTAGTTACAACTGTAAACATCAAACATTATCAATTCTGAAAGAAGACACCATCTGAAAAACATGTAGCTACCTTTAGAAAGTGCAGTTACAGAAGAAACTTAACTGAAAGAAAATGTACTGAAAGGAGAAATAGTCCTGTATTAGCCAAACCAGGACAGCAGACGCTAGGTCATGAGAACAAAAGCACAAAACCAGCAGCATGAGAACTAAAAGGGAAAAATATTTCCACAGAGATTTTGAAGTAACACTGCCAAAAAAATTAGACAAAGGCTACCAGATCTGCAAACCAAAGGCAGACTACAGAATGATGAATGGCAGGTCCTCAGCATCAGAAAGGCTAAAGTTACCTAGTGCACCATGTAGCTTTGTGGTGGATCAGAAGAAGTCTCGGGGTCTTTTCCAGAGTTATATTCCAGGATAGAAAAACTTGCATGGTTTAAATTTTCTCAGTTAAAACACAGTTGTGAGTTTTAAAGGTTGTTTAATAGTTAACAAATTAAATTCCAATAAGTTTAAAGAACTGTTACAATCCAGACCAGGCTCAGCATTTCTTAGGACCATGACATTTTTAGCAGCTCAGTGGTCTCCAATGGGGACGTAAAAATCAGACACCAGAGAAAGAAATATAAGACACCCAGAGTATAAATTTTTACTTGGCTGTCACTTGGTTAAACATTGTAAGTCATTTACAGCTTGGGAAGCCAGTCACCTGCCAGCAGGAGTGGGTGTCCTGTTTCCCTGGGTCTATGGTGTTGGTCTCAACTGGACCACAGAGGCATGGCCTTGATCGATGAGACTGTGTGGCATAGAACAGGGATCAATCACTGCTCATCCTGCTTAGCAGACAAATGTTTGGTTATATGTCACTGACTAGTGTGGTTCTGTTCCTGTATCCAACCCACTTGTAATTCCCTGGTAACACTCATATTTCAAAACTTTAAGAGAAATTTTTTACTGATGTGGTGGGTTAGCCTTGGCTAAGAGGCAAGCTACCACTTAGCTGTTCACTCATTCTCCCCTCTTAGTGGGACAAGGGGAGAATAATAGGAAGAACCGGGATGTGAAAGCTCATGGGTTGAGATTAAGACAGGAAGATCACTTAACAGTTATCATCACAGGCAAAACAGACTCAGCTTGGGGAAATTAACTCATTATCAAGTCAAATAGCTTTGGATAGTAATGAATACAAAATTAAAACAACACCTTCCCCACCGCCTTTACCCAGGCTCAACTTCACTCCTTCACTGCTGACTCTTCCTCACTCCAAGCAGGACAGGGGAGAATCAGGGGTTATGGTCAGTTCACAACAACTCCCCTCTGCCATCCCTTCCTCCTCACACTTTTCCCCTGTTTCTGCATGGTTCCTTCCCATGGTCTGCAGTCTTTTGGGATGAACCTGGTCCTATGTGGTCTCTCCCTCAGGCTTCAGGGGAATCCCTGCCCTGGCACAAGTACACCACTTCCTCCCTTCCTTCTTCTCTCACCTTGGTGCTCACAGAGCTGTTTCTCATACTTTCACCCACCACACACCCCCCTTCTCCGCTGCCTGGATGGTATTTTTGCCACATGGGCAAATATGTCTCTTATAGAGACCCCTTGATTGGGCAACGACATGAGAAGTACACCTATTAGCCAAAGAATAAGAAACAGACAGTAGGTGTAGGTTGACAGTGGAGAAAGTGTCCTATTTTCCATTTGGCTTTTAAATATTCAAATCGGATACATAGCTAATTTATAGGTGATGGCTATACAACTGATACATACAAGACGATATATGCAATTGCCCATTTATTACTAAGAACCTTTTGTGGAAGAATTAATGAATAAATTAAACATAAATTTCGCTGATGATGTCATTTGAATGTCCTGCTCACATATACACTGTGTTTGTGAAAAATTGGCAGATACCATGGTGACCTTCAAAATGATGTATTAATGTTCTGTTTGATTTGCCATCTTTCATTACTTGGTGGTAAAATATCCTCCAGTGCCAGCTTGTCATTTTTTCTTATTAATTTGAACATCCACAGACTGAAGTGGCATTCTTCACCTAAATCACTACATTTAGTAAACAGAAAGGTTGGGATTAAAGACAGATATGGTGTTTCTAGGGTAGCGTAATTCTCATCGGAATGTGGGCGCTTACATCTCCAAGATTTCTTTTAAAAAGCTAATAAAGTGTCTTGAAGGTATCTGAGAACTGCATATTCTCATGGATTAGGGCTTACTGTTTGTTTACAAAAGATGTAAATGATGATTGCTAAGTCTTTCTGTGAGAAGAATCAGCAGAAGTACTGTAAACGTGTCAGCAAACATTTTAAATCAGTTTTATTGAGGATAGAAAATTATAATGGCAATCTGTCCAATTTCCAAAATGCTACATTTCACAAAGACATAATTCTGCTGTCAGATGAAGAAACAATTAATGCACACATTCTGTTTTGGGTACTAAGCTTGAATTTTATATTTCAGAAAATCTCTACAGAGATAAGGAGGAGTCATTCATCCATGCAGGCTGAATAAGGGACAAAGAGAAGATGAAATCTCTATCATTGAGACTTCTGCCTTCCATTGGTTTTAAACTGGAAGAGGGTAGATTTAAATTGGACAGAAGGAAGAAATTGATGAATGTGTGAGACACTGGAACTACTTGCCAAGGGAAGTTGTGGATACCCCATCATTGGAAGTATTCAGGGTCAGACTGGATACAGCTTTAGGCAACCTGATTTAGTGAAAGATGATCCTGTCCATGGCAGGGCAGTTGGAATACATGATCTTTGAAGGTCTTTTCCAACCCTAACCATTCTATGATTCTGTGAAAATATCTACCTCAAGAAACACAATTAACCAGGAGGTTGGACTAGATGACCTCCTGAGGTCCCTTTCAACCTGAATTTTCATCTTATGCTTACGAAATGGAGGACATTGTAATATAATATTGATACACTAAAATGGAAAAAACAAACAAACAAACAGAAGCAAAACCAGAAAACACAAAAGACAATCCCACAAAATAAACCCAAACCAACCAATCCAATGTTCTCTATCTAGCACCTAGCTAAGACAGTCTATATTCAAGACATGGGCAATAATTTTTGGACAATATAGAGGGGAAAACCCCTGAACGTTTAATTCTACTTTCATTGTAATTTCTACTCATGGTAAAAGAGATGCCAGCTTCAGCTGATTCCAAGATCACTTTTCAGTGGGCAAAAATAACTTTTCAATGATTCAAAGTTTTTTCAAGTTTCTCCACAGAGCTCCAAGCACACCTTCCCAAAAGGGACTGGTCACTTTCCTGTGCCACTGTTCACATTTGGAACACTGACTCTTAAAAGGTGAACATCAAGGATATTCAACTGATGTAACCTGTTTGGTTTCTGTCAAAATTGCATGTCTAGGTAAGTTCTCATATCTGTATAGTCCTTTCTCCTTACAGTCAAATCCTCAGCTTCTGCATGTTGGCATAGCTCAAACAAAACGACTACCATGATAGGCAACAGCTGAAGTTCTAGCCTGCAGTCTGTATTCTATAATACTTTGGAGAATCAGATAGAGGCTAAACAACTGGTGAAGAAAATTTGACAGTAATATTGGTAGGAGAACAAGCAATTGAATTTTTTAAATAAGTTGTTCCATTAAACTATATCTGTAATGAGTTTGTTTCTACCTATTTTGCTACAAGATCATTGATTAAGGATATTGTCATTGCCAGCATGAGTCCTTTGAAACAGGGTGATTGTGGTGTAGGAGTGTGGGTGAATGAAACTCTAGATTACACTAATATCTGAATCTGTCAACAAGCAGCTGGAGCAGCTTTCCTGCAAGGGAACGAGAGTCAGCATTAGTTCTCATATGAAGGCCATCAGTGCTGTGCTCCCTGGACCAGGGTGCAGTACCACCAAGCCGAAGAAGGCAGAGCAAATCCAGTGACAATAAATATAGTCACCAAAGAGTCCAGAACAGCAGACAAATCTGTAGTGATAGTGCATGTCCAGGACTAAGTCAGCAAGTCAAAGCAAGCAACTGAAGCTCACCCTACAGAGTAGCTCAAGCAAAGACCAAGGTCAACGATCCAACTTTGAACATGGCTCCTGAGTCAAGGGCAGAAGCCTGAGATGAGGCTTCTCCCAGCAAATTCCCAGGCAACTGTTCTCACTGAAGCCTGATGCAAGGTTATTTAGCCAAAGCAGACACCTGAGACACCTGAGTAAAGTTTAATTCTACAGTTTAAAACTGGCTTAATATATATTAGTTTCCTAAATGCTCCCATGACAGCAATCTATGTGCAGGCATTCAGCTGCAACAGTTGCACAACTACACCCTATCAGTCTTTGAACACTACAATGAAGCCCTTAAGAAGAGAGTGAGGGGAAGATGTTGCAGAACTTGTTGGTGCACTTACAACCCTGACACAAAGGACTGCATGAGATCAGAAAGGTTTTTTTCCTGCTTATAGCCTCCATTTCTTTCTGTCACCTCTTTTGTAATTTCCATCTTACCAGTGCCTACTAGGTTATTGAGGTTATTTCCGGTTAAAAAGGCTGGTTCTTGATTTCTGGCTAAGACCTTCCAAAAATCTGGCAGGCAAATTACAATCAGGAACTTCATTTTGGTCACTATGCTTCCTTTTCATTACTCTGATTCCTTCTGTTTAGTCAATTCAAATAAAATCCAGCTGAACAGTATGTTTGGTGTATCAACTGAGTCTTTGTTACAGTACTGTGATGGAAATATTGTCTGAATTCTGCAAGCACAGCTTTTGAGTATAACGTATTTATTATGGGGAAAAAAAAAGATATTTGCAGCATAATTGGGATGGTGGTAACATATTAAAGTGTAGTTTGAACCTGAAATTATCTCCTTTTGTAATTTCAAAGGTATCATATAAAATGGTATCATGTGAAGTCTTAAGGGAAATCTTGACATTATGATCACAAATGCTCTTTTTGGAATAACTGAGACCAGAGACATGATATTAATATAAGAAAACTCATACTGACTTTTAGAAGTATTTTTCTTTTTTATACAAGAATCTGTAGTTTTAAGGATGCAATCATTAAATTAATATCCTTGGGTGATAATAGTTACCTAAAGAAAACGTGCTATAACATTTATTTTTCCTCATTACTGTCTATGAAAGACAGCAATTCATACAGACAGGAGGAAGAGACTGGCTATTTAAAGTTACTGTAAGTAACTTCGGAACACTGGAAACAAATGTCACCTGTTAATTAAATTGTGTGACTTTGTGTCTCCTGGAGAAAGATACATGTCTAAAATCACCCTGCTTGTTACTCTTTCTGCCATATTATCATGTACTGTAAAAGACAGTGTAAATGAATAGAAATTATAAAGTTATGGTATCTAGAAATGATCACTGCTTTAGATATCACTTTACATTAATGAAGGATGCGTTTGGAAGGAGAAAGATCATGTTTATAAGTAACTAGTCTTCACAGTAGTTGCTGACCCCAGAAATTATGCCCAAATATTGTTTAATCCTGAAACCACTACTGAAGCACATGCTGACAGTAAGGGCATTTAGAGTCACTGCTTCTCAAAGAAAAAGCCCTTTCAAATACAGAAGTTCTGTGAGCTCTAAAATGTCTGTGAGGATGGGTGAGCAGTGGCACAGGCTGCCCAGGTTGATGAAAAATTGACTGGTAGGTGAGGGAAGAGCAGTGTATATTGTCTGCCTAGACTTCAGTAAGCCTTTTGATGCTCTCTCCCACTAAGGTGCTGCTAGAGAAGCTAATGAAGTATGGGTGAGATAAGTAGACACTGAGGTGGACTGAAAACTGGCTAAACAGCTGAGATCAAAGGATGTAACCAGTGGCACAAAGTGTAGTTGGAGGCCCATCACTATTGATGTACGCTAGGGGTTAATACTGGGTCCAGTCCTGTTTAACATCTTCATTAATGATCTGGATGATGAGACAGTGTATCCTCAGCAAGTTTGCAGATGACACAAAACTGAGAGGAGTGGCTGGTATGCCAGAAGGTTGTACTGCCATCCAGAGGAACCTCAACAGGCTGGAGAAATGGGCTGACAGGAACCTCATGAAGTTCAACGAAGAGAAGAGCCAAGTCTTGCACCTGGGGAGGAACAGCCCCAGGCACCAGGAGATACTGGGGGCCACCCAGCTGGAAAGCAGCTTGGCAGAAAAGGACCTGGGGGTCCTGGTGGACACCAAATCGAGCATGAGCCAGCAGTGTGCCCTTGCAGCAAAAGTGGCTGATGGTATCCTGGGCTGCATTAGGGAGTGCTGTTAGCAGGTTGAGGGAGGGGATACTTCTCCTCTACTCAGCAGTGGCGAGGTCACACCTGAAGGACTGCGTCTAATGCAAGAGAGACATGGACATAGTGGAGGGAGTCCAACAAAGAGCCACAAAGATGATTAAGGGACTGGAGAGACCTAGGACTGTTCAGCCTGAAGAAGAGAAGGCTCAGAGAGATCTTACTGATGTATAGAAATTCTGAAGGGAGGGTGCAAAGGGGACAGAGCCAGGCTTTTCTCAGTGGTGTCCAGTGACAGCAAAAGAGGCAACTGGCACAAACTGAAACCCAGGAGGTTCCCTCTGGATATCAGGAAGCACTTTTTTACTGTGAGGGTGACTAAGCACTGACACAGGTTACCCAGAGATGTTGAGGAGTCTCCGTCCTTGGGGATATTCAAAAGACGTCTGCACACAGTCTTGGGCAACTGGATCTAGGAGGCCCTGCTTGAGAAGGAGGGTTAGATTAGATGGCCACCAGAGGTCCCTTCCAGTCTCAGCCTTCTGTGATTCTGTGATGCTGTTGCAACCTTTCCATCCCTGGAGCTTTTTGAGATCTGACTGGATCAAGATCTGATCAGTGTGGTCTGAGCACAGAGCTGCCCCTGCTTTGAGGAGGAGATTGGACTAGATACCTTCTGAGGTCCCTTATCTAATTCATGGAGAAAAGAAAAAATCATTGGTTTTAATTAAAAAAA
>NW_009614823.1:0-31718 GCF_000690535.1 Cariama cristata
GTGGTGTTACCCAGGGCTCAGTTTTGGGGGTGGTGCTGTTCAACATGTTTATAGATGATCTGGATGTGGGGATCGAGGGCAACCTCAGTAAATTTGCAGATGACACCAAGTTGGGTGGGAGAGTTGATGTGCTGGTGGGTATGAAGGCTCTGCAGAGGGACCTCAACAGGCTGGAGAGACGGGCCTAGACCAATGACATGAGGTTCAACAAGAACAAGTGCCAGGTCCTACACGTCGGCCACAAAAACCACATGTAGCACAACGGGCTGGGGGAACAGTGATAAAGTGGAAAAAGACCTGGAGGTGCTGTTTGACAGCACCTGGCTGAACATGAGCCAGCAGAGTGCCCAGGTAGCCAAGAAGGCCAATGGCATCCTGGCTTGTATCAGAAATAGTGTGGCCAGCAGGACCAGGGCAGTGATCGTCCCCCTGTACTCGGCACTGGTGAGTCCGCGCCTTGAGTACTGTGTCCAGTTCTGGGCCCCACACTTCAAGAAAGACCTTGAGGTGCTGGAGCGAGTTCAGAGAAAGGCAGCGAAGGCGGTGAAGGGTCTGGAGCACAAGTCTGATGGGGAGCGGCTGAGGGAGCTGGGATTGTTTAGCGTGGAGAAGAGGAGGCTGAGGGGGGAGCTGGTCGGTCTCTACAACAACCTGAAAGGAGTGTGAAGTTGGGGTTGCCCTCTTCTCCCAGGCAACTACTGACAGGACAAGAGGGCATAGTCTGGAACTGTGCCAGGGGAAGTTCAGGCTAGAAATTAGGAGGCGTTTCTTCACAGAAAGAGTCATTAGGCATTGGAATGGGCTGCCCAGGGAGGTTTTTAAGAAGAGACTGGACGTGGTACTTAGTGCCATGGTCTAGTTGACATGGTGGTGTTAGGGCAAAGGTTGGACTCGATGATCCCAGAGGTCTCTTCCAACCAAATTGATTCTGATTCTTTATTCGTTATCAAAGTAGCTGGTATGGTACTTAATCTGAAATTGTTGTCAAACTTAGAGGGTCATGTGGATCATCCCATCCACCCTTGAAGTTTCCCGAGTGTTGCGATTCCTTTCAAAAATCAACATCGCTTCTTGGATTTCTCTTCCAAAATCCTTGGATACAAATCATGAGATTCTTTGGATCTTAAGTAATGTCTGATGGCCACTCTTTTATTGCAGTATTCAGTTACAGTCAAGAAGTCAGATGATATTTCCTGTGCTAAACCAAGTGTGTGTGTGTGTATGTATATATATTTCTAGTGAATGCTTCTGCCTTCTCTGGGTGATGATTGGCACACTTAACAGGTTTTTGTTCAGTGTTTGACTTGAGCTATTTTTGAAATTACAAGGACTCCTTTTGTTTGGAGTAAATTTAAAAACCAAAACACATTATATTTTATTAGACTCCTTTCTTTGATTCCTTGAGTTTTTCTGATTTGGGCTTTGAATGTTCATTTATCTTCTACTGTTTCCCACTGGGTAACATTCATGCAGTTAACTGATGAAGAAAGGAGGCTGTCTAGTAAAACAGTTCATAAATACCATTTTTATACTTTCTCCCCTATACTGGCTCATAATTGTTAGATTTTTGTGAAATCAACCTTTTAAAGAACGTAGTAGGGAAAACAGCTAGAAAAATGTCATCTAGCACTGTCATTTCTGTGCGCGTATTGCCTCAAGCATATGTTGCTCACACTGACCTTCTTCCTTCATGTGCCATGAACAGATATGTAAGAAGCCAGGTGTTTTATTTCATAGCCTAATCTGATGGTCAGCATCAAATCCTAGCAGATAACTTTTCTTGTGCTTCCTATTAAGACATTTGTTTCAAAGTGTTCAGATCTTTTGATTTTCTCAATTATCAATGACTGAAAAAGGCCAATGCAATTCTGATAGACTTCCATCCCCTTCTGGTCGCTTGTTTTACTATAGGTAGTTGTGTCAGCTGCTGGTTGTGACCTGTTCAAATTGGCAGGGGCTAGATGCAGCAGCATAGGTTTTCTGCAGAAGTGACTTGTTGACTGTATTGAACATTGAGCAAATTGAGATGAAAAAGTGTGGACTAGCCTTAGACTTGGGAAGGGGTAAAGTGTTCAATATTGACTTAATATTGAGTCGTATCTTAATAGGGAGGTGATGCCGAGAATTAAAACAGATCTATGAGGGTACTTGAAGTGCAGACAGCTACATGACCTCAGACGTTGTAGAGAGTGTGTTATAGGTCTGTGAGGTTTTCTTTTAGGACTTAAACAACCTAGATAACATCTAATGGGAGGACCTGTGTGCATGCCAGTGAGGAGGAGCATAGCATCTGGATGAGGGAACCGAGAGGAGATAGCTAAAGTCAAAAGAAAGAGGAAAAGGAGGAGTTTGTAGATGGCACAAAGAATTGAGGTTGCGTTTGAAGTAGGAAGAAGGCAGCTGTGAACATCCTACTAATGCAGTTTCTTTCCTTCAACTTCAAAATGTTAGAAGAGGAGGAAGAGGGTGTATATGTAGGTGAAAGAAAAAAGAATCCTAGATCTCTGACTATATGTGCATTAACATGTGTTTGTACTGCTTGGTCAGAAGCTAAACAGCGGAAAGGATGTAGGGCAGACTTAATTTTGGACTTTCTCCAGACCCATTCAATAGATGACGTGGGGGGAGTTCTAATCAATAGCGAAGGACGTCTTTCATGGTCTTTGAGGGCTGAAGTGAATTTTATTGACTGACAGTTACATTTAGGCACTGGCAAAAAGTTTCTGTTTAGTACACTTGTAGAATGGTCAGCTTTCAGCTAGTGGTACGAATCTGCAGGTGGTGGGGTATTTATGTGATGAAATGCTTGTCCAGCAGAATCCCTTGTCTCGCCTGGGTAAACATGTGCAACCATTCGGTTTTCTTAAACGCATGACTCTTGTTCCCAAACCATACGAATATTTCATTAAAATAATACTTACCCATATTAATTTTGGTTTAATTGGTGAATTGTATAAACAAAAGACTGAATTGAATATATTCAACTTTTTTTCTGAGTGTACAAAATTGAATTAATACTCAACTTGAAAGGGTAAATGGCCATTGGCATTGAGTAAAATGATGACGTGAGCCATTCTAAAGTTATACCGAGATACTGGAAAATAGAGCTTGCACTGATACTCTAATAAACTGTAGTCTTGTAAGTGGAGTATGTTCTTTTCTGCCCACAAACTGGTGAGTATCCTCTGCTTTCAAACCACTGACTTCACCTAATGCTCGTGACTTCTCCCATATGGTCGTCATGTGCTAAAGGTGGAAAGTGAGCTGGAAAGATCAGAACATTTGGGAATTAAAATGTCTGGATTTTGTTTTCAGTTACACATCAGACTTCTGGAATAACGTCTTCATCAAAAAACACCCCCAAATACCACATCATGGACGTTAAACATCAAAACAGTGAGGGGAAATGCTTTTAATGGTTTGCATGAAACATACCAAGTGGAAATACAAGCGTGTTACAGAGTGATAGGTATTTATTTTTACTTGTGCTCCTGTCCTGGATATTTGGTGGTTTGCCTTGATGACGGTTGTACAGTCACATGAGTGTTACTTTTCTGTTACAGTAAAGCTAGGTCATATTGCTGTTGGCCCCAGAAAGCAGCTTCTTCTGGACAAGTAACTAGTGACTCTTCTAATGTGAGCTGTGCCGTAAGAACTGTTGAGTATTTTGGCATTTGGTCCTTCTTTCTTTAGTTTTTCAGTTTAATGTTCTAGTTCTACTGTAGACCTACAATCGAAGGTGTCAAGAGTATTGTGTGTTTGAGAATGCCTGCTTATCCACTGGGACCACTGACAGGCTGAAACAAAATAAGAGGTGAGAGGGATGAGATGAAAACTGTCCAGGCTTCTCATTAAGACTTGCTGTGGTATAATGCTTCTTGGTGTTTGCTGTTAGGAGTCTCAATTTGGAAGTACTGATGATTGCTGGAAAAGGGTGTTCTCTCTCTGCTGTCTTTCGTCACATTCAGACTAAAACCAGTATTTCCCAGAGCTGTTTAGTGAACTCCTTTATATGCCGTTTGGCTGGCAAGTTGACTCTTTCTGTCCAGACAATAAAAACTGGGATAACCGTTCTGAACTGTGTATGGTCTTCTGAACAGTACATACATCTGTGTAGTGCAATGAGTGGCAAAACAGGCTTGGCGCCCCTGCGTGATGCTGTGATACAAATGCATATTATTTATGTAATTTGAAAAGCAGTGAGATGTTTTACTCTTTGAGATCAAAGCTGTCAAAGGTGCAAGGTGAATTTTACCCCTACAGTCCCTCAGGTTCTGTAATGGAATATAACTGAAAATCTCAACAGGCTTATTTTTTCTAAGGTTGAAGTCCTTATGGTGTCTCTTGTGGATGGGTTTGCAAAAGTCACTGTTTGTTGAAGGAAGCAAACTGGGAGAAACACCTAGGAGGTTTAGTGCTCTGTAACCTTCTGGTAAAGAAACAAAGTAATTCTTGGTGTAGCTATTAAAATGTCAATGCTTACACTTTTAAGCACTGAAGATTTTAACAAGTTTAATTAGGAGCTGTTTTTCTATGAGCTTAAAGGAAAGCATGTAAAGCTGAGTGGCTTCTCATTTGAGCTCTGGAAAAGCTGGCCGGGTCTCTCCAGAACCATGTTGGGAAGAACTTGACGTGGCCTGAAATTCAGGGTTTGATTTTGCAGTCAAGGAGACCCGTTCAGCGAATTGCAGCCCTGAATAGCGTCCTTAGAGTAGATCACTTGATACCAAGTACTTCAAATATCAACCAATATTTCCAGAGACAATTTTATTTTTTACCTCTAAGACTTCAGTAGTCTTGATTTTTGGGAAAGCAGGTGGCAAATCTCATTAATGGTAATCTTGATACTCTGGCCTTGTGACCAAAGCCCCCCTCCAAAAAAAAACCAAACCAAAAAACCCACAAAACCAGCACCACAATCCCAAAAATGTGGGGAAGTAGGGGATTAACTTTTAAATGACGAGGATTGTTGCAGTAAAGCAGATGTCACCTATTTATATGTGCTGAGTTGGAATGCTAATCATAGAATAGTCGGGCAAATAAAATGCAGAGCTGCTATCAGAATTATACTTGCAACTTGTTTACCAAAGAAAAGAGTTTTGTTCTTTTCCTGGCTTCCATTTATTTTTTACAGTTATTGAAGAGGAGGGTGAATTTCCATGCAGCTTTAGTCTGCTTCTATTTATGCTCCTCTCTCCCTCTGAGCAGACATTCATCTCTTTCCATTTTTCCTTTGGTTTTTTTTTTGTTTATTTGTTTTCTCTTCAGATGTGTAAATCTGAATCTCACCTTCTTGTGAATATTTTAGAGAAGAGCTATACCTGCTATGTATTACTTGGCAAGTAATTGGTACTCCTAGCACTAATGTGCTTTGTTTTATTTTTAATTTGCTCACTTGTTTCCTGGAGCAGTTGGATGTATAAAAGCAAACAATTTGTAAGAACATAAAATGAAACGTAAGAGATGAGTAACGGTTAATGTGGATTTTTCAGGAGCAAATCATGCCAGGCCAACCTACTTTTCTTCTGGATCTTACAGGTGCGGAAGAAGTAATAGTAGATGTGTGTATCTTGACTCTGAAGTTTTCAAACTAATTTTCTCATGAGAAGCCTAGGAAAACAATGGATTACTGGAAATCCCCTGAAAGGCATACAAAATGGCTTGGCTGTTTTGTTTGAGCGTAACAAGAGGTTCAAAATAAAATTAGAATGAGATATTTAATGGGGTTTTGCAGAGTCTTTAAGCAATCTTACAGGATTCACTGGTTTTCACCTATTTGTTGGATAAACTTCACGTAGCATCATGAAATGGATCTCCTCCTGGTGGTGACTCTGTGCTTGGAAGGATGTGGCAAGCTGGCAGAAGTGTGTTAAGTAACCTTGGATGCGGTTCAGTCCAGACAAATGCAGAATATTAGGCTTTGATAAGAGTAATCAGGTGTGTAAGTGAAAAGTGGATGAGGACTGGACAGGCAGCAGCTTTGCAGAGGAGAGTTTGGTACACAAACTGATCATGAGTCAACCAGGGTGCAGCATTGCACAAGCTGCAAACATTGTGCTGGGCTGTACAAACAAGTGTGGTGTAAGTCGGACACGAGAAGTCGCCAGCACGCTGGGTAGAGCTGAGGTAAGCTTCCTCTGCAGGATCTAGTTTTGGGTACCATACCTGGGAGATTTTTAGTGGTGAGGAGAGAGGTCCTCCAAGGAGAAATAACTTCTCCATCATGGTAACTTTTTTTTGCAACAGCCCCTCATGTATTTGAAGGAGGCAGTGGGGGGAAGGAGGACAGGGAGGAGCTGCGCCATTTTCCATGCCTTCTGGGAGTGGAACAAGGAGCGATTCACGTAAACCACTAAAAGTGATCTGTGCTAACTGTTAGAAAAAATCTTTCTAAATGCATGAGCGGCGAAGGACTGGAAAAGGCTCCCTGGGGAAGTTGTGGAAGGAAGGTTTCTTAATAAGGAGATGTGATGAGCATCTCTTGAGTGCACTTTCTGTAGAGTTGCAGAGTGATTGCTGTGGAACAGCAGATTCTGTTTTTTCTTGCAGCCCTATTCGATGCTGTAACCTGAGCCATCATAACTGAAGGGGAATAATGCCCAGTGTGTGCTTGCAAAATGCCTAAAACTTTGATCCTGTTACAAACAAAATCAGACTTTGAACAAGGGGAAGCATGGTTGGTGATAACAGCAGTGCTAAGAGTAGGTAATAGCAGCTTCGTCTTTTGATGAGAAAGTGGCTGGTAAAGTACATGTGTGGTTGGCTGCAGACTGCTGAAACCCACAGCTGCTGCATCTGCACCAAAGCACATTCACCTGAGCAGCATCCACTGTGATCTTGCATCCTGAGTGCATGTCCCTGTCTGTGTTCTGGTTCATGTCGAGACACAAGCTAAGTGTGTGCCATAGTCATCCTTCTGCCCCTTCCTCCCCCTGCCTCAGTCAGTGCCTCCCTTCTTTGCAAGGAAGTCCAGGCATGGAAGAAGGGAGGAGCAGGACTGCACGGTGCAGCTTAGATTTCACTTCAGGTGCACGCAGCCAGCTTTGACAAAGGTTTTACTTTCTAATGCATGCGGGCTGAAGCTTTACGTGTAGATGGGTTTGTAAGTGCTCTGTCAGTGCTTCTGGTTTTTGTTGCCAGATATATGCCTATAAAAGACAGAGTGCTGCTCTGCAGGCTATACTGACAGTTTGATTTGTTCAGTTACAGGAAAATATGGGGAAATGCTTCATTTTGGTAATACAAACAATACTGTGTTTAATACCACTTACGTTTATCAGATACAGAAATAAGTACTTGTCTTCACCATGCATCACATCTTATTGCTGAGCTATTTGCTCCTGGATAGGGAATATTTTTGTTAGTAATAATTTTGATGAAAAATTGTCACCACTTAATATATTTTCAGTAAAAAGTACACTCAGTGTTTTCTTTGAATCTTGTCAGAATTTTTTTTTTCTATGATATTGAAATACACATGCTGATTTAAATCTTTGCCTTACCCTCTTCTGTTTCAGTCTTGTTGGTCGTGTTCTTTACACATGTATTTTGATTATCTGTGTATCTCTTGCTTCCCAGGAGACAAAGATGGCAGCAAGGTGACTACAGTAGTGGCAACTCCTGGACAAGGTCCAGATCGACCACAAGAAGTTAGCTACACGGACACCAAGGTGATTGGAAATGGATCTTTTGGTGTTGTGTATCAAGCCAAACTCTGTGATTCAGGAGAGCTTGTGGCCATTAAGAAAGTCCTGCAGGATAAAAGATTTAAGGTGAGCCTATGCAGAAGTTCAGAATATCTTCCTGAATGTTATCTCATTTTCCATGTCTTCGATGGCAATATGTTTTATTTTATTTTTTTCATTGGAGTACATAAATGCACATAAAAATTTCCAGGCCTAAAGATTAAACAGATGGTTTGTGATAAAGGGATATACTTTGACTTGAAAATCGGTGAGTCACTGTTGTTATGATTATTTGGATTAGTTCAAAACAGGAAGCTAAAAATCCTGATTTGATGTTGTTGCTGTTGGTGCTGTTTCCGTGTTGCAGACTAGATTTTTTCAGACAATGAGCTGTGGAAACAAGGGAAAAGCTTGTCTTATGCTTAGTTTTTTCTTGCATAGACTCTTCTCCAGTCATTAGTAATGAAACTACTGGAAGGAACAGAAGCCTTTGGGCTTTGTTCTTGGTTGTTGCACCTACAAAGTGGAAGGCTGTATGTAAGTAAATTGGAAAGTCCGCAGGCCAATCAAGAAGATAGCAAATACTGAGCCCAGGGCAGTTTGGACTGAAGACGAGTTACCTCCCTTTGTTATCTGATTTATAAACGTGATCTGTTCTGATGGTTTTAATAGACTAGTGATTCTTTACTCTAAACAAGTAGCCTTCCAGAAACCTGTATTTTTATCTGGTGATATTTAAACTAAATAAAAGTTAAAGACCATCTGCAACCT
Source organism: Cariama cristata (assembly GCF_000690535.1). Lineage (NCBI taxonomy): Eukaryota > Metazoa > Chordata > Aves > Cariamiformes > Cariamidae > Cariama > Cariama cristata. The sequence continues at coordinate 8,457 of NW_009614823.1, forward strand.
CATCACTGCTGTTAGTCCTCCACTTGGTACTTGGTGTGCTTGACTGCTTTCCCTCATAGTCAGGTGATCTGCAGCTAAACTTGTGTGAGCAGTGAATGATAGCAAAGATACTGGTTTTAGCATCTGAAATCAATGGTGTGAGTTTTGACATCTGAAGGCCACAGCTTTTATGACTATAAAAGCATAAGGACAATATCCAGAGGGAGTGCCACAGATAATCTTGTTGGCATGGTCTAGATACAAAAACTACTGAGTTTAAAAACGGGAAGTTGAAGGTTATTTAAGGAAAAACAGCAACTTGAAACTTCTTTTTTACTATTTGATACTTACTATTAGGTTTAGAAATACTTCCAAAGGCTATTGGATGACATTTTTATCATCTCCTCCTCATTTTTCTCATTTTTTCAGTAAGACGGCTAGCTTCACTGATAAAGTTTGTAATTTGGGTCCTGTTTTGGTAGCAAAATCATTCTTTTAAAGTGTTTTGAAGGAACTGGTGTATGCCTTTTCCTTGTGTCTTGAAATTGATGCTGTCATCACCACAGGCATCAGCATATCACAGACCCATTAAATGAAGAATGGAAGAGGAAAGATATGTTTACATTGATGTAATCACGCAGCATTGTTTAACTTCTAATTGAGAAAGACGTGTAAATTTTTTCCATTGTTCTTACATCTGAGTTATTTCTGGACTTTATTATGTGTTGAAGGCAATTAGTACTGGGGAAGCATGCAATATGATGTAAGACTGGGTTATTTTAGAAGAATGGAAGAGGTGGAGAAATAACAGAAGCTCTAGACCTAGTAATGCTTAGAAGAGCTTTTTGTTCTTGTCCCATTGCATAGTTTTAGCGGGAAGGCCGGAACATTTCCCTTACCATGTCATGCTTGGTGGATGTCAGCTAGTGCTTAGGACCAAAATCTTTGATTTCTTTGGTCTCGTGACTTTCAGGTTGTGTAGGGTGTCAAAATGGCCGAGCATTTTAATTCCTGCCCACCAAACAGCAATAGTTTGTGATGTCTTTTTTTTATAGATCTGTATTAGGCATCTAGAATAAAATGTAGGTCTTTGTTTTTGTTTCAGTAGTTGATTCGTTGACATTTTGTTATCTGACTATATATCTTTTTATTTTGGAGTGTTTAAGTGATTAAAAAAAAAAGACATCTTTTGAATATTAGCCCTCTTTTTGTTTAAGGAAAAAAGCTAAACTAAAAAGCTCAGTAGGGTGTGTCTAGTTTGGACTCTGAACTAATTGCCTACATATGATGACATAAGCTGAGAATATTTGGTACCTGGAGGCTCCGTACCCCTCAACTAGGTGGAATTAATGGTAAGTGCATGTGTAGATTTACAGATAGATAGCATTAACTTAAAAATACTTTTTAAACTTCGTAATTTGCATAGGTCACATATGCAGTAGTACCCAAGTTACACATTTTTTTTACATTCTTATCTCAAACTTGTATCCCAACTGCACAGCATCATCTACCTTTGGTTTCAGCTCCCCATTTTGCCCTCATTCGTCAGTTCAGTCTTCCCTTTCTTTTCACATTCTGATCTGGAAGTGTATGCTTTATTGGCAGGACGTGTAAATTCCTGCAGGATGGATGAAAACCTCTGCCTGGACAGATTTGGAAACTAGAGACATGTGTTATATCAAGAATAGCATGCAGTTACTTCAGGGTTATGCTACTCTTTGGGAATGTCTGATCTAGGTTGTCAATGGTGGACCAGGTACTTTACCAGTTAAACAGGCAACTTTGAATGTCTGTTGACCGTACAGTTTGATTGCAGTGTAGGAGCAGACCAGCTCTTCTGTTCAGAGAGCTGAGCTGTGGCGTGCAGCTCAGCTGGGCTGTTGCCAGCTGCCTGAGTCCGGATCTAAGCCCTGGTGAGTGGAGTTCCTTATGAAATCTGCCACTTCTTCCCTCTGATTAATGTACAGTCCTGCTTCAGCAATGATGGGGAAAAGTCTATTGTAGACAGCCAAAGGTGGAAGTAGCTTGTTTGATTTAAGTCAGCTTGATCAATTCTAAGGGAAGAGAGGGAACACTTTAGAAATACCTGTCTGCACTGGTCCCAGTGGTGGAAAAGCAGCAAGAGGAAAGTAATGTGTGGATGTTTGGTTCCTGAAGTGTAGATCATCATTGAAACTTTCAGCTGTATGCTTCAAGCTGGTGCCTGCTTATTTCTGTGTCGTGACAGATTTATCTTGGTACACGCAGTATAATTCCTTTGTTGTGATTTAGCTCTTAAAAAAAAAAAAAGGCTTTTAGAAAAGCCAGCAGGAAGTCTTGAAACTTAAAGGGCATGCTTCAGAAACTTTAGCAAGTCCCAAGAGAGTGTAACTTCTAGGGTCCTTCTGCATTTTGTGAATGTGGAGGTAGTTCATTGTGAAGATCTGGAAAATGACCACAGTTGCCAATTTTTAGATCTCTCTCAGGAAGTTGACTTACTTTTATCCAGCTTTAAAGCTAGCTTGAAAGCTGGAATTACCAGAGGGGGGTTGTCTTTTTTTTTTTCCTTTTCCATTATTATGACAAGTTTCTCAGCACCTTCCACTGAAGTGGAAGCAGCATTGGTCTATGCCAGAACGAAGTGAGTGTAAAATCTTTGCTAAAGGGTTGAATATTACAGTTCCTGTGATGGTAAAGATAGTTTGCAATGTTCCTGCTTCTTGCTACTTCCATGTTGCAGTTTAGTGGTTCTTCAACCTGGCAGTGCAGTTCCTGCGTGGCTGTGTTTTAAAGAGAGTCTCTGAAGTGCTCTGGGTTTTAAAATGAGTACGTCTAGAGTTCAGTGTAACCTAGAGCAATAGTATCGGTACACTAGGGATAGTCAAATGGCTGAGGGGAATAAATAAAATACAGAGATTTATGCTTAATTTTGATTTGCAGTTCTTCTGCCTTCATTAAGCTAAATCTCCATATTAAGCATGAAGAATTTAAGTAATGTAATTTTGGACAATTACTTGATACTTAGGTGAGTAGTTCACAAACTATATTTATCGTTCATCTGTGGGACCATTGAATTTGTCTCTAGTCAGTATGGAGGGTCATATTTTCTTTGTTTTTTTTTTTCAGTTAGAAATTTAATGAGGGTGAGAGAGAGATGTTTCTCCTCAAAAAATTATGTGAGGCAGCTATTCACAAGCTTTTGGGGCCAAAATGGCAAAATTTCCTAAAGACTATGTCCCAGCTTTCATAGATCTATACTGTGTTTCTGCTTCTATCCCACAGATGCGTAAGAATAGGTCCTCATGCAGAACATTGCTAAAGATAAATGCTGTTAAATTATTTACAATATTGTCATAGAATCATAGAATCATTATGGTTGGAAGAGACCTCAAAGATCATCAAGTCTAACCGTATACTCAATGCCACCATGCCCACTAAACCCACTAAACCATGTCTTGAAACACCACATCTAAATGTTTTTTGAACACATTCACGGCCACCTCCCTGGGGAGCCCGTTCCAATGCCTAACGACTCTTACAGTGAAGAAGTTCTTCCTAATATGCAGCCTGAACCTCCCCTGGCGCAACTTGAGACCATTTCAATTATTTTCATCCACGTGTCTGTGCAGGGCCTTAACTAACACAGCCGAATTGTGATGGTTGAAAAGAAAATACTGGTAGCATAAATTTTCTTGCACTGCTTTTGTTGGCATGTTCATTGGAATATTCTTCAGATTAAGGGTCAGTCATGTTGCTGTCCAATTCTGCAAAAAGCAATACTAAGCAAGTGGGTATGTTAGCATAATTAGGAAATTCTTAGTCTAGTTTTTGTTATTTCTGTCATTCCATGCCCATTCTTAAGAAATGCTGTTGGAATGAATGCATGAATTGCTAGAAATATTCCTCAGCTGACTGACAATAAATACTTAAATTCTTCTTATCTGAATTGCAGTACTTAATGTTTCTGCTTTAGCGCTAGGCTATCGCCGTCTAAATGATGAAGAGAGTTCTTAATAATCCTATACCTTTCCAGACAATCTAGATTGGGCATCGCATTTCTTGTTAATGGCTGACATAGACCTGAAGTGTGCAGCAAGAGAAAACCAAATTCTGTAACGAGAACCATTCATGCCATCCAGTCTGTCAAATCGTTCAGGGACTGCCTAGGTTTAGCAGTCCAGCTGTGTTGCCTGAGATATTTAAATAGGTGGATCTTCTGGAGTGTAAGAGGATGTCAAACTAGGGCCATAATGGTCCATAAACATGAAGCCCTGCCTTGATAAAGCTGCCGCCACTGAATAGTATGCAGTTTTCTTTCCTGTTTTTAGTTATGGGAGGAATATATGTTGTGACCATTTGCATGATCTTATTTTTTTTCAAAATATGTAAAATCTCGGTGTTAATGTGAACATTAAAACCCAATAAAGCAGCAGGATAGAAAAATTAAGTCTATGTTGAGGTTCTGGTTTCTCTCTTTCTCTGCTGGATGTGTGTATTTCTGTGAGCTGTTTGAAATGCTTCTAAAAGAGCAACAGCTTTCTTTCGGTTCATACCTTGAATATATCAAGCTGCTAAGTATAAAAAGATCCTTTTTCAAAGTAGTACATATCTGCTGTTTGTGTGAACTTAATTACAGCAACTTTGATCGTAGCAGCTCACATGAAAATGTAAAACCACGAGGAGGAATGGTTGAAAAATGACTAGGTGTTTAGATTCTTAAGTTCTGTTAACTTTTCAAGGGACTTTTCTGTTTGAAGCATTCAACAATCTAAAGTTGACCCAGTTTTTTTAATAGGTTGTGTCTCTCTGTGGTTGAAGGTGTCGTTCTGTAAACGTGCATATACAAAAAGTGTGAACCTGTTGACTAATGAGATATATATGTTTTCTTCTCAATGTCAGTGGTTAACAGACCACTGTGAGAGTCTTGACTTCAAATCGAGTTTAATTAGGTCCATTCTTGGCTGACCCTCGCTGACTTCTTTCTTGGCTCTCAAATATCCTTGGCAGTTTAAGATACAGCAGATAGTAGCATTATGTTGAAAACAGGCTGCATTTTCAGGGGGCTTCAGTCTGCTAAGGTCACTGTTAGTGTAGCTGGTCTGTTTTGAGGAGGGATGTACCTAGTAACCTGATAGAAATAAGAGTTAGAACGAATCTTTTTTGCAGTCTCTAAGCCTGGGCTGTAGGTAATCATGTCTGCAGACTGACAAACAGGAGTTTGACACCCAGCCTCTTGATACAGGTTGGGGAAACCAGTTGGAGAGCTTTAAGGGAAAAGGTATTACTGTCACTTCAGTGCAGGTTTGGTCTCCCTTTGGCAGGTTCAGACAAGATGCAAGAAGCATCTTGCCTTTTAATGTTTTAGCAAATCCATATTCCAGGTTCCTATTCCTATGTATTGTAGCTTTGCCATGAGAATGTTAAATGTATAGTTGAAGAGAAGCCATCGTTACTGCTGAAAATTGAGATACCACATAGAACTCTGATGTCCTTTGTCTGTGTGTGCCTGAGCTGTAGACCCTTTCAAGCACTTGTGTCCAAGTGAAGTACTTTACCCCTTTCTAGAGAAGGAATTGGAGGTTATCACAGAGGTTTAGAATGAACACTGTCTTCATCTTAAGTCAGCATTTTAAGTCTTGAATACAATGTAGAGGTGGGACCTGCTCTGGTGTATTCATGGTTGTCTTTCTCTGTGACCTCTTGTCATCTGCACAAGTTTCCACTGAACTAAGGACTGCACTTGCTTTGTTAATTTAATCTCTTTGTCTGAACTAGCTGAATGCTCTCATATCTCCATCTAAGGATTGTTGAATATTTAAACATGAATCTGTAAGGCCTTCTCTCAAAAGAATGTCTTTTTTATTTACCCTATCTCAGTTGAGTTGGAAGCACCCGTGGGATAAAAAGTCACAAAGGAAAGACATAGTGATGAGAAATAGTAACATTTAAGCACCTTTCTTTTAAGTCTTTGAGGACTTGCACATCTTAGCTACTTTGAAGATCTGAGGAATAGTGAATCACTGCTCATAAGACTGTTGTGGAGGTGGCACTCTTAAAAGGATGCCTTAATTTTATTGTTAAATAGCTAGAAAGAGCACCCAGAACAACAGATTTGTATTCTGACTGTTTTAATGTGGTGGCTTGTGTTTATATCGTAAGTGGGGAAGGAAGGCTGAAAACATTTTCCATTGATATGAGCAAATATTATGAACTTTTGTAAAACTAGCAGAAGGAAGATAATTGAGCCTGACTCAAAGCCTTTTCAAAACTATCCCTCTAGTCCTGCCCATTCCCATCTGAGGGGATGCAGTCCTCCTTAAAGGCTGGGGCTATCAAATATGATTTGCAGAATGGGAGATGCCTGGGCATGTTTTCAGGATATTTTTCCATCGTCTAAAGAGCTGGAGGGCTATGTTCGGTTCCAGAGTTTCTTCAAGTCAGTGCTTAAACTCTTGTACGGAGGCCAAACTTGTAGCTCTGGTCCAGCTTAGCTTAGCCAGATTATCAGAGGTGTTTACCAAGATAATAGCATTTCTTATAGCAGTACTTGATCTGTTGGTCTCCCGAAAGCTAGCTTATCGGAGCCAATTCTGTCATTTGGCTGTAATTGCAGTTGCCGTGCCTGTATCTTCACTGTACGCTGAAGATGCTGGGTAGATATCTGAATTCTCACTCACAGCCTTGTATTTCATTCCACTTTCCAATTTTCTCAAACACTGAGTTTTACTAGCAAACCAAAAATCTGTTTACCCTTGCTTTTGGCAGTCTTTGAAGTAAGCAGTATACTGTTCATTACATCAGCTGAAACCTCCCTGGATGTGCTTTTGTGGCCTAGAAGAGATCTAAGAGAGCTAAGAAGCATCTTCTTCACTTTGTCTTGTGTTAAAGTCTGTATAATAAAATTATTTGTAGTCGTGTTATGACTGTTTCTATAGGTGTTTTCTAGTCTGACGAACGAATTGGAGGCATAATAGGTGTTAATGCAAAATAAGTCTTCAGTTTGGCACACGGAGCTGAATTGGAGTTTGTATTAAGGGCATTGACTTCAGTTTTCTTTTTTAGCTGGGGAGTCAGACTGAAAATTGCTGCCCAGGGAATGCAGCGTCATCCAGCTGCAGTTGGCCTGGGGAAGAGGAGGAAGTGCTCTTCATCTGCAAACGTGGGTGGCTGTATGTGCGTGTAGAAACGTGTTTCCACATGTTGCCGTGTGGAAACCCACATGTTAGTAGGGAAGTGTCTGCCATGAGAATGTGTTTTTGAAAAGGAAGAGCCCTTGAGGGCTTTTTTTTCCCCCCTACCCCATGGATGCTAGCATGAGACTTTTGTTTAGATACATGCTGCAGTTCAAGTGGTGTGTTTATTTTGGATTTTCAGCTTTTCTATTTCCACGAGTTTGCCTGTGGTACTCCCTAGACTAGGACCAAAGACAGGATTTTAAAACAAGGTAGCTGTTTGTGGTCAGTTTTCTCTCTTCTCATCCACTTCTAGCGTGTAACCTGAGACTAAAATTAAACCTATCTGTCCTATGTTAATCTACTGACCAACAAAAAGAACCTTAAGATATATTAAGTTCATAAAAAGTCTTTTGCCTCACTGGTCCAGATAATTCATACAGCTTCTGTAATCATGCTTTGGTGCATTTCCTGTTGCCTCTCACATATGTTAAAGGAAGTGAGTTCATAGGTCTGATGTTCATGAAATACATGTATTTATATACATTCCATGAAATATATATTCCATATATGTATATATATTTCTAAATTAAGCTGGAGACTGCTTTGAGACAGAGGTTAAAAAAGAATAACATTGTAGGGATGCTATTCTGAAATAATGACATTCAGAGTGGAGATTACAGTTAAAAGAGTTCCAAACCCATTAAGGTATGGAAATGTGTAGTTTAAAGCACATAAATAGCTGTAACTCTGCCACATACCAACAGCATACTATAGCCGTGCGAGTATAGTTGAAGATGCTGCAGAATTCCTGATCCTGGTCAAATTAAGTTTCATTTTTCAAAAGACATTTTCCTCTCCTTTCCTTTGACTTTTCAACTTTGTGGTCCAAGTGCCTGAGAAGGACTGGCATAGAAGAACAATAATTCTGCGTGCAATAAGTATAACCTTTTTATTGTTCACATTTGTAAATGAAGCTTTACTTTTTGGTCTCACCTTCTGCTTAGAGGGAGCTTTGTTTATGGCATGTGTTTGTAGGGCTGTGTAACTGAGATGGAAGCTAACTTGAACATTCTGCACTTTTGGGGTGCTGTGCTGGTGTTCAAAAGCAGTTGTGAAAAGTGTGGATGTGATATTTCATAGAAAGATCTGTGGTAGCCTTTCAGGAGCATTACCATGAAGACTATATATCTTTGCTTGCCTAGGAATATATCCTCACATTGGATATGCATCTCTGAAATTGGCGGAATGTAGACTGGTGGAGCAGATTTTGCTTTTCTCATTCTCATTTAAAAATAAAGTATTTTATGGCTGCCATTGGTACCCTCTTAGCACAGCAATGGAGTAACCTTTCTAAGTGCACAATCGGTTGGAAGTGGGAATAGAGGGCTGCTCTTTTTTTTGTGAATGCAGCCTGAACTTGGTCATTTAAAAAGAAAAGTCACAGTAAAATTCCTGAAGTCCTTCTGAAGCTCAGGGAATTAGTGATATGCTGCTGTGTGAGGTCATAGATAAATTCTTTTTTATGTTGCAGTTCTAGCTAAGATGAACAGGCAGGGAGTAGACATGTCTAATGCTCGAGAGCTAGGTAACACTGCTGCTACATAGAGCTTGGGTATTAAAGTGGATGTTGAGTGGAAATGATGTCCCAGTGGGAACCTTCTACACCTGTCTCCCAGTTAGGGAGAAAAGTATTGTGTAGGGTAGAAATAGAAGTTTAGCTGATGCTTGTTGTGATTAAAAATGGTGCTTTTGAGACTACTTGGATGTTTGGTGCATGCCGTTTACTTTGGGGCTTTTTGTTGTACCATTGTGTATTTTCTTTTAGAAGTCCCACAGCATCCGATTACCTGGCTATGGAAGATTTAACATAAATGCTTTTTACATCTAGCAACATTACGTACCTGTGGCGCTCTTTTACTTCATTCTTACATGGTGAAATATCATTGGTGCAATGTGCCCTTAGAGCATGATTGGAATATATCATCAAATAACTTGGCTTCAGTTTTTGCCAGTAAACACAGATTGTTTTATCTTTGAAATGCTTGGCTGTTAAATCAGGTGGTAGCAACCTGTGTGTCCTTTTTGAACTGAGTATTTGTTATTTATTCTAATATTCTTCTGTGGTAATTATATACTTGAGGGGAAAGAAAGGATAACTGATGAAATGCAAACATGGGAAGGACAGAAGAGATCTACCTGCTGTTCAACAGAGGCTTCCAGGAGCAAAGAGAGGGGGGAAGATCTAAACAAAATGAGGAAGGTTTAAGGAAATGTGGAAAGGGGAATAATTTTTGATTGACACTTTGTTTTCTTGAGTAGACCTGACATTTTAGAACCAACTGGTATGCTCCTTCTGGGAAGTTTTCAAAGCTTTAAGAGCCATATAATTGATGATTTTTTTTCTTTGCTGCTAGAGGCAATACGCACCTCCCATTGCTACTCTGAAAAGTAGTACTAAGACATGGGAAAATAATGAAAGGAAGCTATTTCAAATGTTTTGTCAAGCATCTACAGTGCAGAGACAGAAGCACTGGAGACTATTGGTTGTATTCTAGAATTAGTGACCCTGCCGTTTCTTCCTGTGACTTGGATACTTCCTGATCCCTAGGATGACTGAGAAGGTGAGATGTGAGTGACCATCACATTTATTTTTAGTCTACACAATACAAGGAATTACTTTTCTGCAACTTTACGTTGCACATTTTTGAGAAAAGCTTGTTTTGGCTTTATGTCCCACTTTGGTTTTTCCCTCACATTTTCTGTCTGCATTTATGCAGTGAAATTTGGCATATCGTGCCCAAGACTAAATTTAAAGCATGATGGAGACTGAGGTTTTGTTGGATGACCTAGACTCCTGTATGATCTACTGTCAGAAGTAAAACTGAATCTGATTTTCTTTGAGTGGCTTTGTAAGAGTTGTATCATGTAATCTAGAATCATTTAGGTTGGAAAAGACCTTTAAGGTCATCGACTCCAACTGTTAACCTAGCACTGACAAGTGCACATCTAAATCATGTCCCTAAATAAGAAATATTTCTGGAAGGGTAATGAGAAACTCCAGTAAGGAAAATCCTAATTACAGTGCTTGATGCTTTGGTACTGTGTTGATACTTGTTTTAAAATATAAGGAGTGAGGTCAATAAAGATTTTTGTTGTGCATTTGTACTGGTTTTTGGGCAGGAGTGAGGAAGGGACCCCCTCTTCTTTAGGGTGAAATGTGAGGTGTGATATTTATTGTATTTTTAAATATATGTTACAAACTTTTACCTAATTAGAATGCAGTCTGCTTTCTTCAGAGTGGGTTTTTGTTTATATAGTGCCTGGTATAGTAAACTGGAATGAGTAATTGAGGCTCCTATGTGTCATGATGCAAATACCCAGACTATATGCATCTATGTCCTGTAGTTCTTCTAAAATTTGAAGCCACAGTCTGATTGTTACAGGTCCAACAAAGGTGCTCGTTTCACCTCTTCGTTTGTGATGTTCCTTTGAAAGCCTAGCCATGGTGATTAGACTCCTTAGTCCTGAGCTAACTAGTCAAAATACAAACATCCAGTCTGAATCATTGAAGCATAACAATGCATATGTAAAAGAACACCTGGATCTAATTTTAATTATTTTATTTTTCTTCAAAAGGCACTCTATCACAGAGAGCTAGAGCGTATTTCCCTCCTTGTTTTCCCTCTTAATTGTATCAAGTGAGGATGAAGACAGAATATCTGACTTGATGTCTTTTAAAGATTCATCTGCTTCTCTTTCTTCATTTGAAGATTTGTTCGAGGATCTGCTCATCAAACTGAGTTTGCAGGGCCTTGTGCATTCGTCTTAGTTTAATGCCAGCAGACACATGAGTCATAAAGGTTGTACCAAGATTTTTGGCCTTGAAAAGGCATCTAGTTTATACCAGATGAGTGTAACAGTGCAAGCATGTTGATTGATCAGATATTAAATAATTTGTTGCAGGCTACTTAATCCCTGAAATGGGACAGTGCAATTTACCTGGGTGTTGTGGTGGGACAGGCATACTTCTTCCTGAACTCTCAGCTGTGCTGTCCACCAGTCACATTATTCTTGCTGCAAGTGTACAGAGGAGGATTTTTTCTTTCCTTTTTTTTTTAAAGTAAAAATTGATAGTGGGTATTCATGTTGCCTGTGTGAACAGAGTAAGGCACCTTAGTGGAAAAGTTTGGTTTTACTGGTAAATAGTAGAGGAAACTTTAAAAAGATGTGTTGCTGGCTAACATGGGAATTAGTAGTAAGTGTACAAGTGTGGAAGTGAGCACTTTGGAGTTTGCAGCTCCAAAATATATGGTGCATGGGAACATTAGGAAGATTCAATTTGGTATCTTACACAGATGAACTTGCTTTGCTTTCTGACGTTGAGCAACTGTGTGAGTGCATTTCAGATGAAGTCTGACAGGGAGTAACAGGATGTAGAGCAGGAGATCTGCGGTGAGCACAGATTTCTAAAGAATTCCTAAAAATAAGGATAAATACTTACTGTTTTTCTTTATGGTCCTCTGCTGAACAGACTTTATAAATAGTGAGCAATTCTGAGTTATAAAATTAGAAGATGGTAAGAGCTGATAATTTTTAGTTGCGGCAATGATATTAGAAGCTCTGTAGTTTTTAAAAAAAGTAGTGCTATATTCTTTCTAGGTTAGATTCTTCTTTTAGTGCAACGTCACAGTAACCTGTACTAGAATTGCCTGTCTATGAGACCTGGGACTTCCTTGATTACACTGGCATTATTAACACTATTCACTTGTCATTTAGATACCTGCAAAAGCAGCAGCAGGAGAGCATATTAAATAGAAATGCTGTTTCTCTGGTGTGCTGGAAACCACAGTAGATGATTGGACTCGGAGTTTGAAGAGCCAGAGCAAATAGTCAAGAACTTGGTACAATGCATACTTCTATTCTTTTCAGAAAAAAAAAAAAAGTCAACATAACTTGGGAAAGGGCGAAAAAGGACATGGTTTGCAGATAATCATAGAATCATAGAATCATTTGGGCTGGAAGGGACCTTTAGAGGTCATCTAGTCCAACCCCCCTGCGGTGAGCAGGGACATCTCCAACTAGATAAGGTTGCTAAGAGCCCCATCCAGCCTGACCTTGAATGCCTCCAGGGATGGGGCTTCCACCACCTCTCTGGGCAACCTGTTCCAGTGCTTCACCACCCTCATTGTAAAAAATCTTTTCCTTATGTAAAGTCTAAATCTACCCTCTTTTAGTTTAAAACCGTTACCCCTTGTTCTGTCACAGCAGACTCTGCTAAAAAAGTCTGTCCCCATCTCTCATATAGTCCCCCTTCAGGTATTGGAAGGCTGCAATGAGGTCACCTCAAAGCCTCCTCTTCTCCAGGCTGAACAACCCCAATTCTCTCAGCCTGTCTTCATAGGAGAGGTGCTCCAGCCCTCGGGTCATTTTCGTTGCCCTCCTCTGGACCTTCTCCAACAGGTCCATGTCTCTCCTGTGCTGAGGGCTCCAGAGCTGGATGCAATACTGCTGGTGGGTCTCAACAGAGCGGAGTAGAGGGGCAGAATGACCTCCCTCGACCTGCTGGCCACACTTCTCTTGATATAATAGCTTTCCTGATAGTCAATGACTCTACCTCTGTAACTGTGCTTAACAGGCATAAAGGTTATCTACTTTCACATAGGGCTAATAAATCTAGTAGGACAAGAAAGTAATCTGAGACATAGGAAAACTAGGGCATGTTGAGGGTTGCCTGGAGTGTTGGAGGCCTAACAGAGTCAGCGTACTCATTGAGCAATTTCTGTGGCAGCATGAAGGCCGTCATTTAGCAGGAAGGATAAACAGTGCAAGGACTCTTGTTTGGAGCTAACCTGATGAGTATCTCTTGGAAAGGGTTCGCCTTGCTAGTGGGAACAGTCTGTACCCAGCACAAACGCACAGTGCTGTGTGCAGGTGGTGGTAGTAGAAAGTCTAGTCCTGGTGGAGCACTGAGCTGTGGCATCCTGTCCTACTGGATTGTCTGCATGGATCTGCTTGTGGGTAATGCTTCTGTAGGTGACTACTTGAGTAGATAATAGGCTTTCATGGGGAATTAAATTCGACTGAGATCCTGCTTAATTCAGCTGTCTAACTAAACACTGTTGGAAGTTCTGATTCACCTTTAAAATGTATTTGAATTAAATTTTCCTGAATGTAAATATAGCTCAAGATACAGTGGCTCTGTCTTAACCTAAACTTGTGTGCAGTCGACACTAGAATGTGTAGAGGAGTGATACTGTCTTGCCTACATAAGTAGGCAGTACCACATCCTCAGTGGGAGGTAACTGTTCATTATTTCATGCTGTTGGGATTTTGAGTGCAAAAGGGTCTCGGCACCATTTGCATAGTTTGATTTCAACAAAATGTGGAAAAGCATTGTTCACTGATCGGGGTGGGGCGAGGAAATGAATTCAACTCAGAAGGTTCAATCCTGTGGAAATATGAGGCAGCTGATTGTATTTTTTTGCGTTTTCAGTAAGTATGTGGCTGCTTAATGTTCCTGTTAGTAGGGGCTATCCTGAGAACTTCCCTGCTAAAAGCTGTGTCTGTTCTGGCTACAAAGAGCAATATTGCAAACCTTGAGCAGAGAGATGAAGCTGCTGGCATTTGATCCTTGGTCTCTTCACTTCTGATAACCAGCTTTTGGCAACTGCAGTTTCTGTGACATAGGGTACTGTGAAGTACAAGGTAACTTCAGTTACTTAAAACTGGATTAAATTATTGCTTACTGAGATAACAGGTTTCAGATCTTTCTTCCCCACTTCTAAAATTCACAAGTATAAATAGTCTATGAAATATAATAAAACAAAACCTTAAAGGGATATTGAGACCCGTTGTGTTTCCATTGGCTTATAGTAATTTGGGGGGGAGTGGGGTGTCTATGTAATGTTTTTCAATGTGAAGGGGAAAAGTTCAGGATTGTATTTTAAAATATTCAGGAGGAATACACATAAAGCATTGTGAAACAAGTTTAGTTTTTCAGGCTCACAAAACTGGCAATAGCAAACATTCTGTATGGAAATGGGCAGTAGAGCATGTGCATTTAACTTGTCTTTAAGCATCCCCCCCCAACACAGGAAAAATTTCAATTTCTCAGAGACAGCCTAGAACCCATCATGATTCACATGTGCTTTGACCCACTGGGTTTGCCTTCCTGTGCAGCAGCCCTGCTTGATTATCTCTGGCTGTGGAATAAAACTGTAATACTCCTGAGCTGGGGAGGAGGACGAGAATATAATGAGAGATGGTCTTGTGCTGGTTCCATCGCTTCACCTGGATAGGTGTGTTAGGCTGCATTTGAAGGCAGCTGCTTTTTAGGAAAGCATTGAAACTTGTGAGCATCCTCTTTGGTGCTGTACTGCTTGGGAAAGCTACACAGTGTTTTCTATATCCAGTAACGACTTAACATAGGCAGGTAACTCATGGAAAGTGCTGATTCAAATTAAATTCAGTTCTTTTGCTAGGATTTCACATGGAAATATTAAATAATGCCTAATCCCTATTTTTAAGAGTTGCTGCAGAGCAAGGTAGGCCCTAACTTCTAATCCAATGAAGGGTGCTATATTTGATAAAGGTGAGAGGTAGATCTTGTTTGCTTCAAGGGGGCATAAACTACATTTTGCTGTTACTATTCTAAATGTTAATTCCTTGGTTGTTTTAATGTATATTTCTCAAAAAACAAACAAATGATGGGAAGAGATAGGATTTGCTAGTTTTCATACCTTTCAATATCAGGGCAAGAACGAGAGTGTATCAAGCAGAGAATTTAAGTCTTGAGGACAAAAGCTTTAGCATAAAGATACACTATTGTATTTGAGTGTGGAAACTCTTATTTGTGACTATCTTGATTGCTTTAAGTAGCAGTAGGTTGGTGGTTTAAAAACTTTGTGTTTAGTCTTTCAAATCTTCCTCTCTGTGAATAAATTTTGTCAAAGGTGTACCTTAACATTGCTACGACAGTGAGGGCTTCCTTGTGGAGGGAGTCACTGTTCCTCCCTTGTGGAGCATTGTGATCTTGAAGGCAGTAAAAGAGTCCTTAAAAGGCTTTTTATTTCACTGGAAGCTACTAAGTGTTCAAGAGATACTTAATAATTTTTTCATGGGTTTAGTCAGGGTCCTTCAGAAACTTAATCTGAGGGTAACGATGGGCCTAGCTTGTTTGGCAGCTGGATGTCACCAATTTTGATGTTCCTTGTACCTCTGAGTATATCTAGCTTTTTGAACACACAGCAGAAATGCTTAACAACTTCTTCCAACAACTGCATATTTTCTACCTGATTGTGCGTAATTTTAATTTGGTGCAAATAAAATTTCATGCTGGGGTAAGACAAGCAGGGCAACTGGTGAGAAGTAGGCTAGCATGCAGGGGACTCTTGGCTTGCCTGGACAAACCAATTTCATCTCACTGCAGGTGATGTTTGTGAGATACTTTGGATCAGAACAAGTGCCCTGTCTGTCTTGGTTATCTGATGTTCTATCTCCTGATGTGACTTCTGAAGTGCAGACATTGGGAATTTTTTTTCCAGCTGCTTAAGTAGTGGATATAGGACAGAAGAGGCCAATTTTGGCTTTTTGACAGGTGTGAACATCAGTGGTCCTACTGATCTCTCTCATCTATAGTTGATAGCTCAATACTTCAGAATACTGAGCTGGGCAGAGTAAAACAGATGTAGCAGCTTCCTGGGTAAACCTGTTAATGTGGATTATTCTATGTGCCAGTGGTAGATTCAAGTCCATTTTTCACGACTCAACATTATAAAGTGCTTTGACTGAGAGAAGACAGTTCCTGCTGTTTCTGCAGCTCCTCACCTTATCCACTGCAGAGCTTTTCCCTTTTGTAACAGATGAGGTAAAGTCCTAAAACCAAATCTCTTGTCATTACTCAGCTCCAGGTCATCCCCACAGCATGTCTGTTCTGTGTGGTGTGCAGTGGGAGACCTCCTTAAACTGTGGAAAATAAGATCTTGTAGTGGAATGTATATGGCAAGGTCAGTGAAAGGTTTTGCAGTTTGCACTGCTAGTAACAGTGGATGGTTTAATGAAGTTACCGTACGAGAATCTCCTCTAGTGCTGTATGTTAAACACAGAAGAATGTGTAGTCCGTTGAAAAGGTGATAGATGATGTAGGAAATGCTTTCTGACATAATTTGTGGGATTGACTTGTACACAGTGTCACAAAGTCATTGAGTCTCTTATGTTTTACAAATGCAGTTTTGAAAATTGTTTACCAGTTCAGTAAGAGAGGTTGAATGTCCATGCCTTCAGGTTTTAAGGTCCAAGGTGACTAGGAACTAAGCTTTTTTTGAGCCTTCCTTGGAAGCATCTGGTGATGGCTGCTGTTGAACCGTTGGGTGATGTGGTGCCAAGATGATTGGTCTGACCAAGTTGTCTTCGTTGCCTTAGTCCCTTGTTTTCACCAGTTCTCCTTCTGCTTGCTTGCTGCATGGTTATATGCAAGTTCTCATTTTATTCTGGAAGCAAGGTGGAAGCCAGGATGCTCCTGAAGCTACCCCTCCCTTAAACAGTGTCAGTGTCACTACTGCCCAAGTTCCCAGCTATAACTTCAGCTTTTTGTTTTTCCTTTCTTGAAAACTTGCTGGTCTAGCATCAGCCCTGTAGTTGTGCCCAGATACCTGACAGTGAGGCTGATGAGTGGATGTTTGAAAGAACTGAGGAGGGACCACTTGTGGGCAGTGGCAGATGGGATGGCTATTGCACTTGCTGCCCCTGCAGCAAAAACTTCAAAGCGTCTGTGGATCAGCTCTTGAACCAACACAATTTACAACCATCTGTGTGTTGAACTTGAATCCTGGTAAGCTTTGTGCATTGGTGGCAAGCTGGTGAATCAGGTTGTGTCTGATGAGCCACCCTAGCTGCAGGGACAGCAGCCCTCAGGAGGAGAAGGGTGGGGAGGGCAGCTGAGTGGGGAGGGCTGCCTCTGCCCTGAAGTTTAAGCTACTCCTGTTCATGAATTCAGGCATGGAGGCTGATTCTCATTGCAACATATTCCTAAGACATTGGTTGTGACACTTACCCTGGGGTAGACTTACATTCAGAGTTGTCTTATCCCAGTTAGAAAAGGAAGCAACTGAGTCGAGAACGTTCCTAGATCTTTGCAGATACTGGAAGAAGGAGGGTTAGGTTTCATGGGAGTTAGGTCACCCCTGCCCTGTGTTGATCCAGCTCCACCTGGTCCTTGGCAAACTCTGAGATTGGAAGCCCATGAGGTAGTAGTGTAGCCTTTTGAAATGTGGTTAACGTGTGCCACTTTAAATTCATGGTGCTCACCTGACATATGAAATAATTTCTCTGTTCCTTTCTTTCTTTTGGAGATCCCTATTACTTTTTAGTGTGACAAAGTGGTGAATCTAACCATAGTGCTGTGTCTCTGCTTTTAAAATTTGTCATAAAAAAGCCTGCGTTTTGCTATGCAAATAGTTACTAAAATATCTTCTATGTATTCTTTGGGACAATTTAGGCTAGAAGCGAATGTGAAGATTTCTTAATCTTTTCTTTTCAGTGCTGTGACACCCTTTAGCCTCAGGAAACAATTTTTTGAAACATGGGACAGTGTTTGAAAAGCGCTAGTGCTGACTAAGTTAAAACCTCGAGCAAGAAGTCTGATAACCTGTTTTATCAAGCTCGAACAGTAACTCTTCTAGTAGCTTATAGTGAATTTATACTTTGACATAGCTGGCTTTCTCTTTCAAGCGTATGCTAGATTTCTTGTATCCAGCAAAGGTCAAGTGGTAAAGTTATTTTGCAGCTACCAGAAGAATGTGCTGTGCTTTTTAATATGAAGATGTGTATTTGGGGAGCTTGAGTTGTTTTTAGAACGAGTGTTGAAATGTTCGTATCCATGTGTGGCTATCATCTGAAATTTGGTAGGGTGTTGCTTTAGACTTATCTCAGACCTGATATTCACATGTGGTGATTTTAAATTATAGTGGTAACTAATAAATACTGATATTTGCTCATTTCAAACTTACCAAACCAGGGAGTTGGGAACCCGCCAGGAATTTGGGGAGAAAGGCTTCTTGTATGTGTGCATAAGGTAAGGAGTGTAAGTCTCTATTTTAACTTCACTGCTGGAGTTCAGTTGGCTTCCTCTGCGATCCTCCCCGCCTCCCCCCAGGAGGAGCTGCCCAGTCTCCCTCTGGATTCAGTGGGGAATGGTTAACCTTTTAAAAGCCTGGTCATCTGGGAGCTCATTATTAAGACTCATACTTCTGGAAGATTTAATTCTTCTTGGCAAATAGTCATCTGCAGGCAGCTAATTCCACTTGCCAGTTCCACTTCCCCTTTGCTCCCTGCTCAGTCTTCACCTGTTGTTTCCCTTTCTTGTGTCCTTCTAATTTGGATGTTTCCTCTAAGGTCTTAGGGAGTCAGGAATTTTTATTTGGATTGAAATTAAAGTCCCTAATGACTCCTAGCATCAGACATCTTCGTGTCATGTAACAGTAGTCCTGAGACAATGGAAAATTAAACATTGGCGGCAGAGCTTACCTGTTGCCTAAATAAATAAATATTTTTTTTTTGAGGGTTCAGGGAAATTATTTTTGTTTTGCAAGTTCTTTGCAATCTGCCTGCATGAAACATCTGCTGCATCATATGTAAGAAGAGAAGGCCAAGTGTAATAAAACATTTCATTAATGTTTAATAACATAGTGATTAGCAACCCAGCAAATGTCTTATGCCCGTGGGAGATTGGAACTTATTTGATTAATAGATTAATTGCAACCTGCTCTGGTTATGATTGCAGGTATAAGTTTCCATGGATGTTGCAGACTCCCTGAGGACTGATGTTATAGGCGTTCTTATACTTACTCTGTTCTTCCTAATTCAAGAGTTAAAAATCAAAACATGAGGAAAAAATCCATCTACTGTTTCTATGAAAGGAAAATGATTTTTACTCTAAGAATTTTTCAACAGAGATCCTCTGTGCTACCCCTGTAAAAGAATGGCTATTATCACTGAAAGCATAGAGCTGCCTTTTAGAAAATACTTTTCCTTTCAGTTATTCTTCCTGCACTTTATTTCAGTGTAATAATGGACTTGAACCATCTCTCTGAGTTTCAGACCTAGTTCTGCTTTTCTAACTTTTATCTTGGGTGCACTGTAATTAGACTTGCTGCTGGCAGAGCATGGTAGACGCTGTAGAACTGAAATGTAGAACTGAGCTGTTCATCAGGTCACAATGTTTGAAACAACCACTTGAAAATGATTAAGTAAATTTCAGGTTGTGGTCTAGAAGTAACATGATACTGGAAATCAATTTTTGTTCCAAGTTTAGTCTTGAGCTTCCTGAGCTGGCAGGAATTTAGAGATGGTATTAAGTCTCTGAGAGGCTCTCAAACTCCACTTCCATTCAAAGAGGCAGCAACGAGCTAATGAAGAATTTGGCTTCAACCCTTTGATTAACTGCCGAGATACGGGAAGGAAATGAAAGAAGAGTCAGGATTTTTCTTCTGTTCTCCCAAGGGATTGAGCCTTATTGTATGTTCTCTTAAGAACACAAATAAGCCATCTCTGTCTCCAGTTGTAGCAAACTATGTGTGGTATCTGTATGAAGCTCAAGTTTTCTGCTTAGGGACTGTGTCCTGCATTGGCAGGAGCCAGCTGGAGGTGACATAATATGGCACTTGCCATTGCTGACTACCTGGGGGAAGAGTTAGGAAGTTCAAAGCATGTGGTCCCTTCGTGAGAAGGGATGTAATGCCTGAGCTTATTGGGGGCAGTAATGCAATAAAAAGAATTAGCAGGGTGGAAACAAGGTGTGTGTTGGTATCTCAGGTTTTCATCCAGTATGTCTTTCTGTCATGTTGCGTATTACTGCATGGTTGGGGTTCAAATCTGCCTAGTTCTTAAGGGGTTAACAAAGTCTAGCCCACATTTGCGGTGGCTGTGTGACTTTTTGCTTCACTCATTATTCTAGAGCTTTAGTTTCAAGCAGGTTTTTTCCTCTTGCTGCTCCTGTCTGCTCTTTAATTTCAGTTGAGCGGTAATAAATCATGGATTTGCAGGTTGGGAGTGCACTGGTGGCCCCACCTACACTTCCCTGAACCCTGCGCCTTCAGCTTGCCCTGGCCTGGCCCCAGTTTCAGCCCAGCCCGCTCTGCCCACTGGCCTCTTCAGGCAGGTCCTGCCTGCTGCCACGTTCAGAGCCGATGCTTTTTGCCCTGATCTGTACCTGTGCCAGGGCTGAAGGTCACTGTGCTCAGTAATAAATTTTGGCTAGAATACAGCTGACGCACACATTTTACGCCTCTGACTCTGGGTGTTCGCAGGCCAGCATTTCGGAAACACTTTGCAGTGCAACCCTGCTGTGTGTCTCCATCATTTGTTGCTTCAGGATCTTAATTATCAGATTTTTGCATAAGGACAAATAGTGGAAAGTTTGGCAGTGTCGTGGAACTTGGTAGCAAAATGAAGCTGGGATTGGAACCTTTACATTGCTTTTAGCTATGTAGTAACACAGAGGGTGATGCAACTGCAATTCATCAAATTGCACAGAAATGCATGCACAAGCATTCTGTATCTTGGATCCCCCGTGAGCTTCCTCTGCTTGTCCCACTTCAGTGGCGCGGTGCATGTGAACTCATTATTCTCATGTTGTACAGTCACTTAGCATTTGGGTTTTCCCTTGTAGGAGGATTGGGATTCCTATGAATGGCAGGCAGATAGAGGTGGAACAAAGGGGTGAGGGGTGTGAGTATTTAAAGCAGCACTTTTATATTTGTACTGTAAGCTGCTGATGGCTATCACTGATTTTCCCCCCCACCCCCTCCCAGTGAAGCCCTGAATGTTAACAGTATATTAATTGGTATTGTATCTACCTCTTTAGGACTTTTTGGATGATAGAGGTCAAAGTGCTTTTACAAATACTGTCAAAGCTGCTTCTATGCATGTGTATTTGTTACATGTTAGTAGAGGTTGGAGCAGGACATGATACCTGGACTTTTTGACCTGTGCATCAGGCCTGCTGGGCTGCAAGTACTTAACAGTCGCCGATGGACCAACACTAACTGGGTGGTGGTTGTTGTGGCATTACAGCTCTTGGTATGTCATAGATACAGATATTTAATAAATAATATTAATTTGTTGGTATTGTCCTGTATTTCTGGATTAAAGGTTTTGATTGTATGAGTTTGAGACTCAGGTGTGCTAAAAATGAAGATATTCTCAACTTAGATCTGCTGGTGCTGGAAATATGCAGTGACCGGCAGGAGAGGGAGGCTGGGGCTTTGTCTTAATCTGTGCCTGAAATATTGATGAGGAAAACTGATCCCTGTTAACATTTATTTCTGCTTGAAATTGCTTGCCTACAAAATGGACTTGTCATGGGTGGCTAGCTCTTGTTGACTGGCATGGGCAGATTCCCAGCCCAGGCCTCTGTAGTTAAGCCCCTTTTGCACTTCTTTTTCCTCCGAGTACTGATTTATTTCAGTGATAGCTTGGGGCAAATACAGAAGAAGTAGGAATTAGCCTTTATTCTGTAAAATGTCTGAATTATCATATAACTGTAAAAGGCAGTTAGTTCTGTAAGCCATAGAATAATTTCTGTAATACTTTTGCTGACAGCAAGACACTGTTAAAAGTAGCCTTGCAATTGATAGTGTTTGAAGTCCACCTTTGGGGAATGGGTCAGGCAGCTTCAGGAATTTTTAGAGAAGACATGGTACAGCTTTTAGTTTGCAGTCTGTCCCACTAAGCTTAGTATAAACCAAACATACTAGGATTGGAGCTTTAGTAACAGCATTAGTGAAAATATGCTGATCTTGGTGGTCCCACTACACCTTGGTAACCTGTCAGATGCTGTTTCTGTACCACAAGCACCTTATGGTGAGTACGATGGATTCCTCTGTGGTCTGGAGTGTTTTGTCTCTCTACGTTTTACAAAGCTGAGTCTAGGAGGTGTGGCTCTAATGTCGTGCAAGCAGCTCTTTCTGCAAGGCATTGAATGTATCTGGGTAGGATCACATTGAAAGACTTTTGTCAGCATGCGCCTGCTGCCCTGTGTGTGGAGTCCAGCCTTTTTCTTGTGGTGGGAGACGGTCAGGGTAAAGAGGCGTCTTCCTGCTGTATGAAAATGCTTTAAATCTCTCAAGGTCTCTGCTTGAGCCTGTTCTCTGGGCAGGCTCAGCAGTTCAGTGGGTGAAGGTGAGTGGAGGTGACTAGTCATTCAGGCTGTTCAAGTGGAAGGAAGCAGGGGAAAAGCAAACAAGGCCTGCTGCTTCATCGCTGCCTTCATGCTGCCTGCTGGAAACTAGGGTTTTTTCCCAGCTTTGCCTGTGGCTAACTGCTCCAGTTCTTCACTGTGGGAAAACCTTTACTGAAGAACAAGAAATGTTGTAGAATGGAGAGGATTACGATGGAAACGGGAGAAAGGAGGAAACTGTAAACATGACATGTGCAAGAGGAGGAGGATTGTGTATACTAAGAAATTTTGGATCTACCTGTGCTGCTTCCATCCATCCATAATGCCAGAGTTCATGTGACAATTACCTTCCATTTTCTGTTTTTCCAACATGATAAAAGAACACGAGATACTGAGCTTCAGCATTTGAAGGTATTACCTCAAGAAGGATAAAAATTAGTTCAAAAAGTGCAAAAATCAGAATTAACTTTAGTTGCTGGCCTTACTTGATTTAAGTAAGACGACTGATGCTGAAGTTACTTGTTGAAATAGATTGGTAGTTTATCCTGCCTTTCCATCAAAGATGATATCTCTTAAAAGGACAAGATGTACACGATCTTACCTGTTCACAAGAATCAGATCATGTCCTTGGTGTGACACAAGGCAAAAATACAAATTTCTAATTTCCTCCATTTCATCTGCTTTGAACATAATCCTCAAAGAACTTTGAGACTTTAAACAGGCAGTTCAGAAGAAAAAAGGAAAAAAAGTAGCTAAAGGGCACACTGGGTTTTGCTAAGGAAACTGAGGAATTCTTTTCTGAACTGGATCCAGGTGATATTGCTACATTTCATTGGGTATATATTGATAATGTTGTGCTGACATGAGCTGTACAAAACCTTCCATCTTCATTTACTCTGGTCCAGTTCAGGAAGTTGTGAGTCCATAAGGCATCATCTCTGATTCAGTCATTTT
>NW_009614824.1:0-1516 GCF_000690535.1 Cariama cristata
CTGGTGCATGGGATTATTCCTCCCTAGCTATTCATCCAGGTCTTGCTGAATGGTAGCGTGGACTTTCGGTGTACCAGCCACTCCTCCCACTTCTGTGTTATCCGCAAACTCTTGCTGAGGGTACTCTCTGTCCCTTCCTCCAGGTCACTGACGAATAAGTCGAAGAAGACTGGATCCAGTACTGACCCGTGGGGAACATCTCTAGCTACAGGCCTCCACCTAAACTCTGCATTATTGATTGTGACCCTCTGAGTTCTGCCATTCAGCCAGTTCTCAGTCCACCTCACTGTCCACTCATCTAACCCACACTGCCTGAGCTTCTCTATGAGGATGTTATGGGACACAGTGTCAAAAGCCTTGCTGAGGTAAAGGTAGACAATATCCACTGCTCATCTACCCAGTCAGTCATATCATCATAGGAAGCTATCAGATTCGTCAAGCATAATTTGCCCTTGGTGAATCCATGTTGACTACTCCTAATAACCTTCTTTTCCTCCACATGCTTAAAGATGGCATCCAGAATGAACTATTACATCACTGTTCCAGAGGTGGAGGTGAGGCTGACTGGCCTGTAGTTTCCTGGGTCCTCCTTCTTGCCCTTTTTGAAGACTGGAGTGATACTGGCTTTCCTCCAGACCTCAGGCACCTCTCCTGTTTTCCATGACCTTTCAAAGATGATGGAGAGTGTCTTAGGAGTAACGTCTGCCAGCTCCCTCAGCACTTGTGGGGGCATTCGGTCTGGGACCATGGATTTGTTGGTGTCCAGTTTGCTTAAATGATCTCTAACTCGATCTCTTTGATGAGGGGAAAATGATCCTTTCTCCAGGCTTACTCTCTTACCTCCAGTGTCTAGGACTCCTGAGGGCCTGCCTTAGCAGTGAAGACTGAGGCACAGAAGGCATTCAGTAACTCTGCCTTCTCTGTACCCTCTGTCACCAGGTCACCCAGGTCATTCAGCTGCGAGCCCACATTTTCCCTAGTCTTCCTTTTGCTGCTGATGTATTTGAAGAAGCCCTTCTTGTTGTTATGTCATGACATCCCTTGCCAGATTTAATTCCAAGTGGACCTTAGCCTTCCTCATCGCATCCCTGCATACTCTTACAATGTTCCTATATTCCTCCCAAGTGGTCTGTCCCTACTTCCACATTCCTTAAACTTCTTTCTTCCATTTGAATGTTGTCAGAAGCTCCTTGTTCATGCATGCAGATCTACTGTCTCTTGCTTGGTTTCTTGCTTATAGGGATACACTAATCTTGAGCTTGGAGGAAATGGTGCTTGAATATTAACCAGCTTTCTTGGATACTCCTACCTTCTAGGGCCGTAACCGATGGGATTCCTTGAAGAAGGTCCCTGGAGAGGCCAAAGTGAGCTCTCCTGAAGTCCAGGGTAGTAATCCTACTTACTGCCCTTCTTCCTCCAGACAAGATCCTGAACTCTACCATCTCATGGTCACTGTAGCCAAGGCTTCCCCCAACCTTCACATCCCCAACCATTCCTTCTATGTTTGTCAGTATAA
>NW_009614824.1:1984-9267 GCF_000690535.1 Cariama cristata
TCAGCAGAACACCTCTCCTCATTGGCTCATCCACCACCAGTGTCAAAAAGTTATCATCAATGCCCTGCAGGAATCTCTTGCACTATGTGTGCCTGGCTGTGTTGTCTTTCCAGCAGTTGTCAGGGCGGTTGAAGTCCCCCATGAGAACTAGGGCCTGTGATCATGAGGTTACTTTCAGCTGCCTGTAGAAGGCCTCATCGACTTCCTCCTTCTGACCAGGTGGTCTGTAGTGAGACTGACTTACAGGCAGAATCACAACCACAAGGCCGGTCATAGGATGATTTCTTTACAAATTCCAATTCATGAATATTTTTCAATAGTCTGCATACTACACCTAACTTTTAAAAATTAAGTTTCCCGAGCTTCTTTCAGGAAAAAGAGAACAGCGTATATCAATTTTATATAGAAATACCTAAATCTGTATATCCAATCTATAGCGTTCAGCAACTGTGTTTCAGCCCAGTTGAAGTTTTTCTTTTTGATTTTCCCTAAGCAGTATTAAAAAAAATTTTCCGGTCAGCACAACATATTTGCCTCTATATTATGAGATCTAACTGTTGTGACATAGATAGAAAAGAAATACTAAGTCAGAAATGTGGAAATTATGAAAACAAAAATTTAACTCTAACAGTGACATTTCCCAATACTGTGCATGGAAAAAGAGTACAAACATGGGGAAAAGTTAACCTAACTTGGATTCTGCATATGTATTCTGGCTTTATCCAGCTGAATTATAATTCAATATTACCAACACCATATCATGTTCAAATCCTTAACTTTGTTTTTTCTTTCTTTAAATATTTCAAAACTTTGAACATAACTTAGTGCCCAAATAAATTAGAATAATTAGTACTGAATTCTGTTTCATTATCGACTTTTTTTGGTGCTTTCAAAATATAATACTATTATCTCTGCAATTGTAGAGGTTCTCTCTACTCATAAAATGAGAAATTTTACTGTTCCCTATGCTACCGCAGGGGAAAAGGAGGAAGGAGTGACAAGAGAGAAACAGATATATACCGACCACGTTTTGGCCTTTAGACATATGGCTTATTGTTACTTTGCTCTTTTTTTTTTTTTTTCCCTCCTCTAAATACAGGAACACTGACTCTATTTTAAGACCTTCAAAAGGTCTTAAAAGAGCTCTATTTTAAGACTTCAAAAACTCAGGCTATGTGATTTAGCCAAGTACAGATTCAGTGAAGTATTTGACTGTAAACTTTCAAACTATAATATAGAATCAATAATGTTGAAACCTAATGATGTATCTACTATATAAAACTTTTTGCAATTTTAGTTCAGGAAGGGCTAGACAGGACAGATTTGCCAAAAATAGAATCTACTTAGTAGATATCAATTAGAGAATATTCTTCCACAAGTTAAAAGCAATGAAACTAACATGGATGTGCACAGGAAAACTATGCCATCTTAAAATCAATATTCTGGATTTCTACACAATTTTACTCCCACAGAAAGTCATTCAGCTCTAGGTTTATTCCCTGTAATTCTTTAAAGTTACATTTAAAAAGTTTAAAGTTACAGTTTAAAACCTTCAATGCTTGCAAAAGTAAATAAATTTAAAGCCTATTGAAGTATATATTGTCCATGATTTTTTTTTTTTCCTGAACATCTCAAGACTTTTATTTCCTGGAACTGATTCCTGTGGTTTTGTCTTATAGTATGCACAAATAATATGAGAGTTTCACTTAAGTATAAGCATTATATGGTACCTCGAAACATGTCAAATGTATTAACAATGTTTTTTTTTCCCAATTTCTGCCCCCCATACGTACATTGACACTTTTATGTGTATTATCTAACTCTTTTTTTTTTTTTTAAATTGGGGATGATATCTACTAGGTACCAGGTTGCCTGTTGAAACACATGATTTACATACAAGTTAGCTTCAAAATCCAGCTACCTTCCAATTCAGACACTAAGGTCTGTTTTAGAAGTAGCTTTGAGATGGATAAAAGTGGAAATAGCAGATACTGAATTTCTTTGGGCGTTAATATATACAAATCACATTATAAGAAAGCGGGCTAATAGTAAATTAAATTAGTCTAGAAATTACTGCAAATTGGTTGTGCAGCTGGTGTCAAGATAAAATAACTTATAAACATCAGAAGATTTCAGAAGATACTGTATAGCTTGTCTAACTGGCTGCCCATCAAATTAACAAGACATTAGTGCGGTAGTCAGTATTATATTTACATCTAGACTGGTAAATGTCAAAATGAAAGCATAGATGCTTTGTAACTGTAAAGAAATGCAAAGGAAAATTATTATCTGCATTTAACAGATGGAGAAACTCTTCCAAAGAGATGGAAAATAATTTGCCTATGTCATTTGTCCAGTGTCCATAACAGCAACTAAAACCTGTCTCAGGTAAGTTGCTATTCTGTAAAGTCCACAGTCAACACAATACTGAAGTATTAAAGAAGAAAGAAGAAAGACCTATTCTGGCAGCATTTTTTACAGCCTACATCCTGGGAACAATAATTTTCCTCTTTATTCTTCTTTCAGAAATAAACAGCAGACCCAAATGCAAAGTTCAGCCTCTGCTTTTACAGACTTTAATAGTTTTTGATTGCTGATGCACGTACTTTATTCATTATAAATTAAACAAGGGAGATACATTTCTACCTGAAGAAGCATGTCTGTCAAATGTGTGGTTAGCATGGTATTTTTCATAAAATTCTGTTATGGATGGCTAACATGCTGATTAATGGATTTTAAGGACGAGTTTGCAGTTTTGAAGGATAAGTACTCTTTCCAATTTAGCAACCAAAAAACTGTAAAGCTTTTTCCTCCTGCAAATGTATGCACATTTATTTAAAGTTGGTATATTAATAAATGACAACTGCTACAGAAAGTAGTCTAGCATTAAATTAAATACATTTCATGACCCGCTCACTCAAAATGTATTATCTTTTAATATATTATGCATGCAAATATAATGACACTACGTAAATGACAACCTTAAAAGTCCCATGCAAAAATGGAAGCCTATTTGTCTGGTGAGTTAAAATAACCTTGAATTATTTATAAAAATGTACTGTTTGATAATATTATAGTATTATGTAACTGGTTTAGCACTGAAAAGTCTTCTCTAAAGAAAAAAAAGAACAAAGGCTGCTTGACTATCCATCAGAAATTATCAACAAAGGATAATTAGGATATTTCAGTGCAAGTTACAGGACCAATAACAGAAAACAAGTCTGGAAGGGACTCCATAAGACACTCCTTGCTCTAGGACAGTAATAATTATGTAATCCATGCTTTTAAAATCTTTTCATTACAGGTCTTAAATTATGCATTTTCTACAACCTGTACAATATATACTCACCATTGACGGTATATCTATTGCCTAACTGAAATTTCACATATAATCTCATTTCTTCTTCCAGTCACTACGGACACGAATAATCAGCTTATTCTTTCTGGAGAAAGCCACCACGTTTCTGGAAAGTGTTACTAGTTCCTATCCAACCGTTCTCTTAGATAACATAAATCCAGGTGTTTCAAGCTGTTCTCATAGATTAAGATTTCTGGAGTTTTCCAGAGTCCTAAAGCTCTTTCTTCTGTTTCTCTAGGCTTTCCAAACGTCTCACCTTTTCCCAAGAGGTCAGTTTCCAAAGGTTATGTCAGTACTTCTTCCATCAAGACAGCTATTCCTTACTGCGTCTCTCTGGAACTGTTTATTCTTAAAGGTAATTCCTTAAAAATGTATTTATGCTAAAGTGCAATATTGTGTAGGCGAAGTCCAATATGCGCTACAGTACTTCAATCCTGATTCAACATTACTGAAACCCCTCCAAGCATGGTGAAACTTTTTTTCCTTACTGATAGTTGGTTAATTGTAGAAGATTGTTTGATCATAGAATGATGGACTCATAGAATGGTTTGTTTGGAAGGGACCTTAAAGATCACACAGTTCCAACCCCCCTGCCAGGGCCAGGGACACCTTCCACTACACCAGGTTGCTCAAAGCTGCAGCCAACCTGGCCTTGAACACTTCCTGACACAAAGCATCCACAATTTCTCTGGGCAATCTGTTCCAGTACCTCACCACCCTCACAGTGAAGAATTCCTTCCTGATATCTAATCTAAATCTTCCCTCTTCCCGTTTAAAGTCATTGTCCCTTGACCTATCACTACATGGCCTTGTAAAGAGTCCCTCTCCAGCTTTGTTGTAGGTCCCCTTTAAATGCTGGAAAGCCACTATAAGGTGTCCCCAGAGCTTTCTCTTCTGCAGGTGAACAACCCCAACTCTCTCAACCTGTCCTGATAGGAGAGGTGCTCCAGCCCTCTGATCATCTTCATGACCCTCCTCTGGACTCACTCCAACAGGTCCATGTCCTTCTTATGTTGTGGGCCCCAGAGCTGAACACACTACTCCAGGTGGGGTCTCACCAGAGCAGAGTAGGGGGGCAGAATCACTTCCCTCGACCTGCTGGTCACACTTCTTTTGATGCAGCCTAGGGTATGGTTGGCTGTCTGCGCTGCAAGCACACATTACCAGGTCCTGTTGAGCTTCTTGTCAATCAGCACCTCCAAGTCCTTCTCCTTCAGGCTGCTCTCAATCCATTCTCTGCCCAGCCTGTGTCTGTGCTTGGGATTGCCCTGACTCATGTCCAGGACCTTGCACTTGGCCTTGCTGAACTTCATGAGGTTTGCACGAGCCCACGTCTCAAGCCTGTCAAAGTCCCTCTGGATGGCATCCCTTCCCTTCAGCATGTCAACTGCACCACACAGCTTAGTGTCACTGGCAAACTTGCTGAGTATACACTCAATTCCACTGTCCACTTCACTGACAAAGATGTTAAACACTGTCCATCCCAATACTGGTACCTGAGGAATGCCAGTCGTCATTGTCTTCACTTGGACACTGAGCCATTGAGCACAAGTCTTTGAGTGCGACCATCCAGCCAATTCCTTATCCACCAAGTGGCCCATCTGACAAATCCATGTCTCTCCAATTTAGAAACAAGGATGTTGTGCAGAAAAGTGTCAAATGCTTTGCACAAGTCCAGGTAGATGACATCATTTGTTCTTCCTTTATATACCAACGCTGTAACTCCATCATAGAAGGTCACCAAATTTGTCAGGCACAATTTGCCCTTAGTGAAGCCATGTTGGCTGTCACCAATCACCTCCTTATTTTCCCTGTGCCTTAGCACGGCTTCCAGGATGATCTGCTCCATGATCTTGCTGGGCACATATTAGTTATTTTTCAGATCTATGGTAACCTCACAGTGAATATGACTTGATATCTGTTTTGACAGTAAGTCATTAATAGTTGTTCTTTCAGTAAGGTTACCCAAACCATTTTTTATCTTTGTTATGAAACTTTTACTTCGACCACAATACTTCTCAATTTAGCTTATGAAAATATACAGGACAACTGTTCCCCTCCAGTTGTACCCTGAGGTCTTATGCATGGTTATCTCATGTAGCTATCCCTTCAGTGAACTTTTAGGAGGACAAAGGTAATGAACGATTCTACTCCCTCATCATTGTGTGTTAACAGTTTTGTGCTTCCATTGAGAATTAATTAATATTCTTCTTACTTTCCCTCTTACTACCAATGCATTTACAGTTTATTTAATTGTTCTTAAATTATTAATGTAAATCTAAGCCTGATCAATCTGATACCTAGTTATGATTTACCAAATCCTACAAATGAAGAGCCTGAAAACTTTGAATAACTGTATCAACAGAAAATATTCAAACCATTCTAATAACAAATCACTGCTTATCAGTAGAACATTTCAAGACTGAGGAGAAAATGACAGGTTGAGGGTTTTTTTAAGTTTCAAGGAACTCTGCATAAGGCACTGAAAATAAGCCTGCTGAGGGACCATAGTAGAATGGCTGGAAACAAACACTTTCAAGAACTTACTGCCTCACAGCTGGAGAATACTTTCTACTTGCCCATTGTTCCTAAACTGGAAATCACCTCCATTCACCACTGAGAACAGTTTAGTACCTTGACCTGTTTTGGACTAATAACAAAGAAAGTTGGAGCACAGAGTTGGAAGCCTGCACATGTAGTAAATTATCATTCTTACCCAGAAGAGCACAGATAGTTCTTAAGCATAACAAATTATATTTCATACTTTTCCATAAATGGAGAAACATCATAATTTGAAAATATTAGCCAGTACAGCAAAACAGACATATGCTGACAAAACCATACATTTTCCTGGAAGAGCAGTGGTAGCTGAAATTTCATGCCAGCTACACACTTTATTACAATAAACATCAAATAAGCTTCTTTTTCCTCCCCTCACACCCAAATATATAACCTAAAATCATAAGGAAATTAATTTTAATAATATTTGCTACTGTTATCATCCTTGATATTTAGGTATCTTAATAATAGTGTAAATTAGAAATTTGTTTATTTCCATGCTAAGAAAAATATGCTGAGCCACAATGCTTCTATTAAATAGGTGGAATCTTCTATTTAAAAAAAAAAAAAAAAAAACAAAAAAAAAAAAAACAAAAAAACAAAAACAGAAGCAAAAACAAACCACAACAAACAAGGCGGGGGGTGTTGCATCTTTTCTAAAGCTACTATGCTGTATTCAATGACTATGTAGAAAATGAAGCAATCAAGTTTCAGTTAAATAAAAGTGTATTAAAAAGCTATAACAATTTATTTTTCTAGTATTACTATAAAGAAAAAGTATAATTTTTTTTACTATATATACAATGCCATTTTCATTATTTCCTAGGGTATTAGTATCTTAAAATAATCAAACTGCAAATCAAATTTTAATGATTTTTTAAACATCCTAGATAGAAGTTAGAATGTATCCTGTTCTATGCACCTGTACTTTTGATCACGCATCAAGTCACTTTACTGAACTAGCACACACTGATTATTTCAACACAGAAAATAAAATAACTTTATACTTTCTAAGAAGTTTAATAATAGTGTGTGTAAAGACAGGGGCAAGATAAATGATCAGTTAATGACCTGAGGACTCAGCAATGTATCTTCAATGTAGTGGATAAAGATAATAAAACAATATATTAACACAAATTAATCAGGATATATTTATGTTTCAAATTAGAATTCAAAGGTATAGGTTGAATGATAGTCTTAAGCACTACCTCAATATAAAAGGACAATTTTGCAGTTGAAAATATGATACTTCATACTGAAGTGACATAGGTTTTAACATGTAAAGGACCAAAATAGATCAATATTTACAGATGTAAATAGAAACACAAATGGAAAAATCACAGAATCACAAAATGGTCGGGGTTGG
>NW_009614825.1:0-1301 GCF_000690535.1 Cariama cristata
TTTCTGATGCCAGACAGAAAGCTGCTGAGGGGGAAGAACAGCTATAGGAGATCAGCAGGCAAGCAGGGGTGCTCAGCGCAACTCGGTGCAGCGGTACCTTCTTCCATAGGGGAGCTTCTGCCCCTTGCCCAAGAGCCCACATCGTAGGATCGCTCCATCGGGAGGAGGTTTTTCGGAGGAGACAAACTCAGAGATGGGATTCGCTGAGAGGAGGAGAGAGGGAGAAACATGAGTCCTGTTGTGTTATCTTCCCTTCCATTTCACCCCTTCCATCTCCCAAGAGATACCCGCCCCTCCCCCCCATCCTGAATCCGAGTTCCCACCTTGACATAGAACTGGCGTTTGAAGCAGCGGTACTGGGCAAACTGGCAGAACGTCTGAAACTGCAGCACCTCCGGGAAGTCAGAACAGACCGGCCCTGGAGAGGAGAGAATAATGAGGGATGGGGATGGGTTGCAGGTTTCGGCATCTGCCTCCTTTGCCTGCTCGCAACAAGAGTCGGGGACCTCTCGGATGGCTGTTTTCAGAGCAGCTTGTGGTTGAAGGGGAAGTCAAAGCTGTCTGTCCCCATGTGGAGCTCACAGCCTTGTGCTCTTATAGCTCCTGATCCCAAGTGCCACATGCACTTTCCCTCCAAACCACCCAGGGTTTCATTTCGTCCTTCTGCCCCTTTTCACATGGTTATCTTCCCTTTTACAGAGACACAAACCTTCTGTTTCCAGAATCCAACAAGGACTCTGTTAAGGGTTTTAAATAAATAAATAATAAAAAGGCAAGTAGTGAAGTGATGGGTTAAAATTTGCCCTCTTCAGGGCAAAATAGTGTGACATATATTCCAGCTGTGCAGGGGATGGAGGAAAGTCCATAGGGCCGAGATGCTGCTGGCAAAGCCTGTGCCTGTATTCACATGCACCATAGTCTGGACCGGCACTGCCGACACGCCTGGCTCAAAAGCTGCAGCTCTTCCTGCAATGACCGCAGGATGGCCAAGATCATTCAACTCTGGGAGATTTGGGGAAGGGGGTAATCTTGTGCTCCCTCTGCTCTATGACTGCATGGC
The DNA here is from genome assembly GCF_000690535.1 of Cariama cristata. Lineage (NCBI taxonomy): Eukaryota > Metazoa > Chordata > Aves > Cariamiformes > Cariamidae > Cariama > Cariama cristata. The sequence goes on from NW_009614825.1 coordinate 1,061, forward strand.
CCAGCTAGCACAGCCAGCCCTCTGCGCAGTGGTCAAGCGCTGGCTAAGACGGAGGAGGTTAGCAGCAGAATTTCACTGCTCTTCTGATAGTTGCTTGTACACCATCTTTTACACTGTATGCACTTCTTCTCTTGTGCTGAGCATACGGATTCACAAGCAAAAGCAGAATTTCAGGTATCCACCAAGATCCCAGCCCAGAAATACCAGGATCTCAGCCCAGAAAAATGCCTAACTTGTAGGG
>NW_009614826.1:0-24716 GCF_000690535.1 Cariama cristata
CAGTGTTATTAATAGAGAAAATTGTGATTAGTCCACAATTAGGGTGTGTGCTGCCAGTGGCTGTAATGGAAGCATTTCACCCTTAACCATCATCGTTCTTGAAGTTGCCCCTAGTGCTCACAAAATTTGAGAGACAATATTTTTCACCACCATTTATTTAGCCTTTAGCCTTTCAATTGATAAGACCAACACGGATGTCAAATATTAACTGTGGCCATTTCAGAAAAGTCATGCTGGGACAGGACCAGCTGCTTCCACAGGAGGCCGCAGGCAGCCATCAGGAGTAAGGAGGAGGCTCCCTTGCTGCCATCCTGCCCCCATTTCAGTCACGGAGCGGCTGCCTTCGCCCTCTCCGACATGCCAATCCACTGAGTCATCCAGTAAACCTGGCCTCGCTATTTTAAGACATCATTAAGCATACGATGTGGCCATAAATAGAAACATGTCTGAAGACAAATAAATACAAAATAAATTGCTCATTTTAGCTCGTTGCAAAAACTGTAGAAAATAACTGTCCTTCCGACGTGAAAGTCAAGGCAGTTTTTTGCCATTTTTAGCTAGCAGTTCATCTGTTTCCTTTGAAGTAAGGAATATTTCTGTACTTCGAAAGCTCTGTAATCTGAATAAATCAGAATCTATTTTGTCGCTTTCCAGTATCTTAACAATTTTCCTCTTCTTTATTGATTTCAAATCATCTCCATTTTAATTCAGAATGGAAATTTCTGTCCAGCTGATAATATTCAAGTTCTCCATTTCTGTATTAATTAGCCGTCCTCTTTGGTTTCTGATGGCAGGAACTGATGAAGTAGGCAGTCAGTGGTTACACCTGCTGGTGTTGGCTTGCTGGAGGTTTCAGTCTGTGCGTTACCCCGTACCAAACAGCTGTTTCTAGCACCATGTGAGCGTGGCTCTAGCTGGAGATGACTGGGGCACAGTGGTGTTCAGGACAGGTATTTGATCTGCTGAGACCTCTGTCAGCATTTTGGAAGACATCCATTGGTGCAGTTCAAAGATATATCTCTTTATACAATGTAATATTAATGTCAGGCTTTTAAAAAACATGGAGAAATTGGTGGTTTATGGCAAAAAACTGTAAGCTTTGGAAGAGTTAAAGTGTTTGAATATTCAGTTATAAAGCTTTCACAGCTCCAATCTAGGTGTTGCAGTTTATGAAAGCTGAAGCTTTTTTCCCACAAAGAGCAGCAGGACTGTACCCAAATTTGAAAGAAAGAAGTATAAATTTTGACAGGCAAAATACAGGATACAACATTACAGGGAATTTGAAAGGCAGTACTAGAAGTCATACAAGCATATATTCATAGAATAGCAGAAGTGAAAGCTCTAAAGTAATTCTGGCTTTGCTTGCCCCAAAGGATTGAGTTAAGCAATTCAGTTAGAAATCCATCAGAAATACCCTTGTCTTGATATCCCAAGGTATTTGTTCACTCTACCCCTATTAGCAACCCAGAGTTGTCCGATTACTTTTATGTGTCATCTTGATGAAGATTCTCTAGTGAAACATGCATGCATTCTTCTTGTGTGCTTGCATGAGGTTTGATGAGCACTCTGTATGTTTGCATAAGTCATAGTTTTTAACACGTAGAAGATTAGACACCCAGGCTTGGGCATCCTCCTTCCAGCAAGAAGAACTCTTTTCCTTCTGAGCAGGTTAATGGCTTTTTTAAAGTTAAATGAAGCACTAGACATTTCAGTAAGAAGTTTTGTTTGCAGGCTGCCCAGGGGATGATTCACTCAAGCCCAGAGACGGCAGCATCATCAACATCAGGTAAGGTCCATCTATAATCCTTTGGGAGAAGTATTAGAATTAGAAATGCATAATGAATTTGTGAATCACACAAAAACCTTGGGGAAGAGATTTGAATCTGAACAAAACAAAAAAGAAGTAAATGGCATGAAAGGAACTAATGATTTTGTATCGTGATTCTCTTTGTTGAAAGTGATACCCAGGATGGAGGCTAATCTTTTCACATAAAGTTAAGGCTCCACTGAACACAGAAGCACCCAATGAGACAGTTGAGGAACTAAACTGGATGGTTGCATCCAGAGAGTAGTGGTCAACGGCTTAATGACTGGATGGAGATCAGTGAAGAGTGGTGTCCCTCATGGGACCAGTACTGTTTGATGTCTTCATCAACGACATAGTGGGATTGAGTGTACACTCAGGAAATTTGCAGATGACACCAAGCTGAGTGGTTCAGTTGACATTCCTGAAGGACAGCGTACCATTCAGAAGGACCTGGACAAGCTCGAGAAGTGGGCCCATGTGAACCTCATGAGGTTCAACAAGGGCGACTGCAAGGTCCCGCACTTGGGTTGGGGAAACCCCTGGTATCAATACAGGCTGGGGGATGAAGAGATTGAGAGCAGCCCTGAGGAGAAGGACTTGGGGGTCCTGGTGGATGAAAAACTGGACATGACCCAGCAATGTGCGCTCACAGCCCAGAAAGCCAACCATACCCTGTGTTGCATCCAAAGCAGCGTGACCAGCAGGTTGAGGGAGGGGATTCTGCCCCTCTGCTCCGCTCTGGTGAGACCCCCCTGCAGTACTGCCTTCAGCTCTGGGGTCCTCAGCACAAGAAGGGCATGGACCTGTTGGAGCGAGTCCAGAGGAGGCCACGAAGATGATCCGAGGGCTGGAGCACCTCTGCTGTGAGGACAGGCTGAGAGAGTTGGGGTTGTTCAGCCTGGAGAAGAGAAGGCTCCAGGGAGACCTTAGAGCAGGCTTCCAGTATCTAAAGGGGGCTTACAAGAAAGATGGGGAAAGACTTTTTAGCAGGATCTGTTGTGATAGGACAAGGGGTAATGATTTTAAACTAAAAGAGGGTAAATTCAGACTGGATATAAGGAAGAAATGTTTTACAATGAGGGTGGTGAGACACTGGCACAGGTTGCCCAGAGAGGTGGTAGATGCCCCATTCCTGGAAACATTCAAGGACAGGTTGGACGGGGCTCTGAGCAACCTGATCCAGTTGAAGATGTCCCTGCTCATTGCAGGGGGGTTGGACTATGTGACCCTTAAAGGTCCCTTCCAACCCAACCACTCTATAATTCTATGATTCTAAACGAGTAATGAATATTACAGCATACAGCATCCATGGCACAACATGCTAGCTTTCATCTGACAGTTTTGAAAGAATTTAACAGTTAAATAGTTGAGCTGCTTAGTTATAAAAATCAGTGACAAATTTGAAGGATTAGATCAGTGACAACCTTTAATGTACTACCAAAAATGAACATAGTGGATCTGAACAGGAAGCCTGGAAATATAATTGGAGTGAGAATTATAAATCACCTTGTTAAAATCACATGGGTTTGTAATGGGTAATAATGGTCGTAATATTTCAGCTACATAGTCAGTAAAGGATATCTAACTAATTTATTTGGACTTCAGAAGACATTTCAAACAACCCACTAAACAAGAAATTATGGAATTAAATAGACACAGGGTAAGAGATAATGAACCTTCAAGGTCAGAAACTGTTAAATCTCAAGAAACAAGATATACTAGAACACAATGCATAGACACAGGTGCCTTAGCCTTCCTATATACACTCACAAAGTTCCTTTTCATCATATAAGAAAAAAAGAAGGGGAAAAACTATATGACCAAAAAATTAAAATTAGTCTACAACATTACAAAACTAGGCCGGTAGGCTGCAAATTCTCAAAGAAACTTTTTTTCTGAGGAAGTTAACCTTGCTAAAACCAAATTCCACTCTTTGTGCAACCTCCTGGAAACTACTTAAGTAACTACTTGGGGAAAAAAAAAAAAAGATTTGAATACTAACATGGAAAACAGATCCATGTGAAAAACTGTGACAAAAATGCCTTAAACAATGCCATGCCTTAACAAGCAAGTCTGACCTAGTCACTTCGGCCAAAATAATGAATAATATTACAGTGGAGTTGTAAGGGGATATACATTATAAAAACAATTAGAGTCATGGAAAACCCTTTATTAGAGGAGAGACTGAAAGACTGGAAGAGATCTATAAAATAATGGTTAATAAGGTATTCCGGGTTTACTTACCTCAGCATGCTAGAAGGTGTAATTGCATGGAAAGGAACACAAGACAGTGTTTGTTTACAAACTGTGTAAATAACCAATGTAAGGAATTGACACATGATATGTAACAGCGTAACAGTATCAAAATCATGTTTATATGGAGTCACCACAGATAAAATCACTTATAAGGGGAAGGGCTATTGTGCTTCGGGGCATAATCAAACCAGGAAACAATGGGGCCAGAAAGAAAGTTGGTGTTGGGGAAATAATACTTATGTCTGCTAAGTATATCTGGGCTTCCTGCTTCACACATTCATAAGCTCTTGTGATATAATATGTTGTATGTTCTCTCACATCGTAAGCCAAAAACAGTGTCTGGCTAGGTTTATTGCTTGCTCTTTCCCAAGTGAAAACATTTCTTTTTGTAACTCTCTAGTTTCCTACATTATTTTAGCAGCTCAAGTGGGCCCTGGAGATCCTACATCCTGCATCTCAGAACACTATCAGAGCTGTACAAAATTGGTCACCCTTATCAAACTTATCTGACTTCACAGGATTCCCTTTTTTTTTCTCATTTTTTTTCTTCTAGTTCAAGATATCATTGCTTTTATTTGGCACTATAAATCTGTCAGTCATGTAATCTCTAACTTTAATGCATTTTAGCTCCCTGGGCTGTTTTGGGGATTTGAGAGGTTGCAAAGAGCTCAGGACAGCTTTCCACATGCATTCTGCCTATTACACAGCCCTGTTCCAGCTGAAGATTATCATCCCAGCTGGCCAGGACTGTATGTTGCAGTGAAGTTGAAATCTGAGCATCCCCAGACCCATCTAGAACCACCTAGCTGGGCTGCTGATATTGAATGGATTGGGTTAGTGTCATTACAAACTGTAAATGGCAAAGAAGAGATGATCTCTGAATCCTTCCCTATTAGATTATGTCCAGACTGGAGCCTCTTGTTTCCTTTTCTCTTCTCCACAAGTATTAAAGCACTAAAGATCTTGATCTGTAGACAGTGATAAAAAAGCTTTCTTGGTACTGGTACTGTGTTGATATCAGGATCTCAAGAATGGGCACCTAAGGTGTCTGGACAGGCCATAATTAGGGGACTAAAGAAATTTTAAATCAACTACTTTCGAGCTCTCTGGTCTCCCCTTGCTCACAATTAGCTGAGAAGTAACTGTCTGATAGCGACTTTTTCTTTTGTAAGTTGTTTTGTACCAGGAGGTGCTGGTTATTTTTGGAGCCCAACAAGAAAGCCACACAGAATTTCAAGAAAGACAATTATTTTGTTAACAACCCAGAAAAGTTACAGTAAGTTACCAAAACTTACACCCATTATGATTCTGGGAATGCTGTGATGATGCAGCATCTGACGGACCTCTGGTCAGGGCATGGCACACAGCAGGGTACACCTGTCTGTGGTGACGTTCACCAGCATTACAGTTTTTATTGGGTTTTCCTACAAGTAAACAACTCTATTCATCACTTTTGCTGTTGAGCGAAGGGATGTTTATACGAAAACATGCTGCTTTGCTTCAAGATAAAGACAAGGACATGCTGGTGGCATCGTCACTGGTGATCCTACATCAAGGGATTTGTGCAGTGCAGCACAGTCCTAAAGGCCAAATAATACATGCAGTAAAGCACATGGCTGCACCGACTCAGGTCAGCTGCTGTGTGGATCAGTAACTCCTCACCGTACAACAGTCTTTGGTTAGGCTCACTACAGAAGGCACAGTATCTGGGACTGAAAAACCAAGCAGCTACTTTACCTTCTTGGAAATCCATTATAGGATTATAGTCCTCATAGGACTTGGACATTTCTTTATTTATTTATCTATTTAGGTTCCCTTATCAGAAAGAGGCATTTTGTTTTGAAGTCTGAAGAAGAGCTATGTCTTTTGGTTTATTACACAATCCCCAGCTGACATTCTCCTTCCATGGTAAGACACACAGCTTTTCTGTAAATTCACACTTTTTAATAAGTTTCCTATCGTTTTCAGTATGATACCTGAAATTGTAGGTATAGCCAGGTGGAATATCATGGCAGTGATACTTCTCTACTGACGTCCTCTGGGCAATTTTTCCAATAGCACTGAAATGATGCAGGGCATGGAAGACTTCAATACAAATGTGACTTTTTCCTAGTGAGTCTTAGGCCACAACCTAAGTGATGATCACGAACTTCTGATCAGTTTCACTTTAATTAGAAAATATGAATGCTAAGCTTTTGCCTAAGTTATTTAGAACCCTTTAAAATCTCTCTAAAGCCAGAGGTCTTTGCAGTTAGTTTTCTGTTGTCTATGCATATTGATCATGTATCTTCTTTCTCCTCCAAAACAAATAAATGGAAAAGCATGATGGTTCTTTTGCATCCACATACTCTCTCTCCTTTTGTCCATCATTGTATTACACTAATGATATCTTTTCCCTTGATTAGGATTGTAGAATCATAGGATAACTAAGGAGGTTTCTAGTTCAACCTCTTGCTTAAAGCAGGGTCTGCCCTGAGATCAGGCCAAGTTGTTCAGGGCTTTATCCAGTCAAGTCTAGAAAAACTCCAAGGATGAAAGTAGCAAGTGCTAAGTAGAGAGGGATAGTCCCTTCCTTCAACCAGCTGGCTGTGCTCCTGCTGATACAGCACAGGATGCTCTGGGCCATCCCTGCTGCCAGGGCTCACTGCTGGCCCAGGCTCAGCTTGCTGCCCACCAGGACCCCCAGGACCTCTTCAGCAGAACTGCCCCACTTACAGGCAGGCCCCAGCTGGGATCACTGCAAGGGGATTCATTTCATTTGAAGTACCAATCTGAAGAGTCGTTCTTATTATGGAAAAGGTATGTTAACAATTTACTGACTCACCATGGTAGCATTATCTGTGAAACTGAAGCCCACAGAAATTAATCCATCTCCCCACAGTTCACCAGCCTGGGAACGCATATCTTAGTAGTTGCCTCAAAGTACATGGTGATAAATGGATTCCTATTTCAGCCCAACCTTTTCCAAAGATCAATTTACTACTGCATCCAGTGTTACTTTAATAGCTAACATTCTTCAGTAAGTCTGGTAACCTATTCTGAGATACACATTTTTACCACTCACCAACAGGTAAGACATCTATGTCCTTTAATGTTACACTCTATCACTGAAATGAATGTACAAAGTATTTTTTTCTTGTGTTTTTTTCTTTCGCTTGCCATGGTAACTTCTCCTTCAGTCCACCCTTCAATCAAATTCTGGCACATAGAGTGCTGTCATTGTTACTGTTAACCGTGAAGCCTTGCTTGGTGTGAATTAGTTATCTTCTGAAAAAGTTTCTTTATACATAGCTTTGCTTTGTATCCAGCCCTATACCTGTAGATCCTTCCAGCTGAGCATTTGCTAACAGCGTTCTGAATGTTGCCTCGATTAACACATCTGCCTGTCTATCAGATCTGTTTTGACACTCTTGTTTTACCTGATGACTCTTTGTCTACTTAATTACAGCTCTCTCATTTCATTAGTAATGACTGCCCTTGCACCTAGTGTTCTTTTAACTGTTGGGGACTATTACCAGGCATGTAGCAGAGATCACATCTTTCAGCTGAATTTCCCACTGATGCTTTTTGAAGAAAATCTGTGAACTCCTTTACAATTCTCATTTATAGTTCACAATGTTTGGGTAATTATTATAAATATTCCCTGAACTTATTATTTCTTCAAGAGCAGACCATTTCAATTTCTAGTTATCAAGTTGCTTCATTTTTTGTCAATTGAAGTACTTAATTTATTTTGCTTTGGTAATTTATTTTACTTCATGGTGGTAATATCTTGTTTCTTTCTCTTTATAAACAGATTGCATGATGTTTACTCAGAGGGGCCTTAAGCATTTTCATTTTTCCTGGTTTTATTTATTCTATTTTTTTACTATTACTCCATTCCTATGCCACAGGCAAAGTTCAATTTTTCCAAAGAAGGCTCTTCATATAAACTTAAATCTTTTAAGAATGATTTTAGGTCATGTCTAATACTCTCATAGTGTATATGAGGAAAAAAAAAAAGTGAAAAAGTATAACAGAAACAACTGAGCCTGATATTTTGGACCTAAATATGGATTCTGCATGCTGTGATGGAAACCTAACCTTTTCAGGGGATCCACTGGATATACATTCAGTCCTTTCGGTTTCTTGAGCTATTTTTTTAAATGGAGATGGATGGGTTTATGTTCAAAATAATAAAAACTTAGGATTCTTCTAAATTTAAACAATGAGAGATCATGTTTCCACCCCATTTAGGTGTTCCAACCTTGGACTGCTTTCCTGAATCACACATATATTCTGGCTTTCAGTAAGCCCACTTGGCTCTGTTTTCATTTAGATATCCCAACCTAATAAAACTTACCATGCCTTCTTGTGTAGAATCGCCAAGCCACCTGTGATCCTGTGATCTTCCAAACAGGGACTTGCCAGATTTGAAATTTTCCAAGGCTGTTTGTCTAGGGCTTCCATTTTCAATAGGCTGCACCAATATAGTTTCCATAATCTCTGCTCTATAGTATTCTCCTGTCACTTGTGATCATCCTGCCTCTTGTAGTCTGAAAAATAACAAAATTCTTCTCATTAATAAGATTCACGCTGCCTGTAAGATGTGTGGTTTTTGAGAACTAAGTCTGGCTTTGGTGATCCAGATAGAGAAACCTGGGCATTGGTTTTTTAACCTTGGTGGAAACAGGCTCAGACTGTTCCTGCTACACGTAATAGTAAATGAAATTGCTATAGCTTAGTGCTGCTTGATCACACCTTGCAATGTGCAAGGATACAGTCAGTGCTAGAACAGCGTGCTCTCATCTCAGACAACAAATTCTCAGACTCCTCCATTCTGTGGCTTGTTCAGCTGCATTCCTCTAAATGGCCTGGAACAAATGGTCTCATTGGAGCTTCCAGATTTGTTACACTCTTAATCACAAACTCAGCTATTTAAGGAATACTTTGTTTATAGTGGGAATCTTGGGTTTTTGTTTTTGGTTTTGGGGGTTTTTTTTAAACAAGCTTCTCATGGATTGTGACTGCCATGGTCCATAGCTACAAACCAGCTCCCCTGCTAGCTGTCACTCACACCGCAATACTTGACTCAGTGCCATCCTTCTCTTCTTAAAGGAACTGCTCCCAGTTTTCATGCTACATTGTACATATCACCATTAAAAGAAAATTCAGGATATTGATGGTCTCACTAAGAATTAACAGCTAGAAGTTCTTTGCCAAGTCCTTCTGGGATTGGTCTAATTTGACTTGCTAACATCTTTTTCCCTGAAACTTTTGTCAGTAGGAGATATGTTGGGGGGGGTGTTTAGGGTTAGGAACAATTACCTATGTAAGTGTTAACCTCAGTTTATGTGTGGCAAACAGAAGTAATCTCAGTTTATACTATTGCTGATAAAGGGACAGTTGCATCTGCCTACGGGCGTTTCATCATGTAACAAATACACAATGAAATTTCAGTCTGGTAAAGTCAAAGGCAGAATCATATTTGTTTTACCAGCACCAGAATTTCAATCAAAATACCTCTCACAGTGCAAGATGACGAAGAGTATTCTTGCATTTACCAAGACAGAAATAGTATGAGGATATCCTTTCAGTACATGAGTTATGGTGCGCTTGTTATCTAACAAAATTGTCTCAATATCATGTCTTCATAATAGAGGAAAATTAATAAGTTTGCTGATAAACCTCCTCTAGCAGAGAGCTGATCTGTCACTTACGAAGAGTTTCCAACTTTCTGAACTGAACACAGAGGCTGAGTCATATGTAGCTGTATACAGGTGCAATAGGTCCAAGTGTGGGCAAACAAAATATCTGCTGAGAAGCAGCTGTACCCTGTGTTATGTCCTTACCTGAAGCGTGGGACGTAATTGCTGCCAACTAACATATATGAGATACCTTTAAAAACTGTACCACCATTGCTAGAAGTTTTGGAGAGAACTCTTGATGTATTCTTTATATAAAGCAATGGTGTTTGATGTCCATCCATCTGTGAACAGTTTGATCAGGGTTATTTTGGGAATATGATTGAATCGATTTGTGAAGTGCCTGCGCTTTTATCTCCCCATCCAGCACTGCACTTTTCTCCAGAGACTTTATAGAATGGGAAGGAGACAGAGAAATGAAAGATTCCTTGATAGCCCCAAAGGAAAAAATTATCACAGGTACCTGAAATCCTCTGAGATTGCCTTACATGCTGTTCATTCTAGACAAATAATAGAATGGGAAGGAGACAGAGAAATGAAAGATTCCTTGATAGGAATAGGAAAAAATAGGAAAAAATTATCACAGGTACCTGAAATCCTCTGAGATTGCCTTACATGCTATTCATTCTAGACAAATAATACATGCAAGATGGGAAAACACCTGATACAGCCTTGGATGTCACTGAAGTTTTGACTTTCTCAAATACTCCCGCCATCATCATTCCTGTTTATGAACTGCAACTGTGATTTGCATTTCTGTCATCCTCCAAAGCATGACTACAAATGAACAGTTATTCAGTAAAATTATTCCAGTTCTTCTCCTAATGATATGCTCACCTTTTCCTTCTCTGTTCTTGGTTTTAATCTACTTTCAACTCTAATGTCCCTGTCCCAATGATTTGATTCTAGTCTCTTTTATTTTCTCTTCACTTTTACTGTTTCTTTCCTCCACCAAGTCATCCTTACCACAAATGTCTTTGCTTTGGTTTTTGCCTGAAGAAAACCATCTTCTGGATCCTGTATACTGAGCACAGTCTTATCCCCCCTGTATTGTTTGGCAGTGGTGCTGAGCTGGTTTCTACTGCTTTCTAGACATAATTTTGAGGCTGAGCTGAGAGAGAAGGAGCTCAGGGAAAGGAGTTAGAGATACAATGAAATCTTCTTTTGTTTGTTTGTTTCTTCTGTTCCCCTTCAGAAATACAATGGAAAAAGTCAAAAGGCAGAAATGCATTTCCTAAGTTTGAGGTCAGCAATATGCATGTAGTATACAGAACATCCTTGTATTTTGATCCTTTTTTGACAATAAATACTTGTAAAAATGAAGCAGGGAACAAGACAGGTGTTACTACCATCAGTTATTAATTTGCCATGGGGTAAAAAAAATGTAAGTATGTGGAAGTTGTTAAAAAGTATCCACAATAGAGGTCAATTTAGGAAGATGCACATGGTGGAAAAAAGACCCTAGGTCTAAATGCAAGGCTGAAAGGAATGTGCTAGTCCCACACAAAGGAGTATAGGCTCCTCCCAAACCAGAAGTAGAGTTGGACCATTGCAAAGCGAGGACAACAGTCCTTGGAGACCTCATCGAAGCACACAGATTTGAGGTAGCCACCTGCATTTAAAGTTCTTTGGACAGTCACCCTGAAATTAAGTTTTCCCATGAGTGCCAAGAGTGGGGCCTGTGGCAATTGACTATAGCACTGGTAGCTGGCTTCCCTGGGGACCAGCTATGCACCGTGGCTTCTACCTTATAAATACCTGAATTTCTTAGTAGATGTGTTCTTTAACCAACTACCTGCAAATGCTTTTACAGTGTGTTTGTTGTCTTTTTTTGTCTTTTTTTTTCTTTTTTTGAGCAGATATTTTCAACTTTTGTGCTTATTTTTTCTAAACATTTTGTGTTTTCCTGACGACAGAACAGTAAAAACCTTACATAGATGAATATGAGAGTATACTCTGGATTGTTCAATTTGAAACAAACTAGGAATTTCCAGATTTCAGACTTAACTCTGATATGGCAGAGGAGTCACAGTAAAGAGGTGGCTGGGGGCTCTATAACTCCAGTTGCTGGAGTGAAAAGATTCTTAGTCACGACAAGAGGTCAGGTCTGAGCTATTATGCTAGTTAAATTAAAAAGACACCTGTATTATTGGAATTTATCTCAGAATATTGTTTCACTCTATTGAACAGGAATGGAAGTTGCTTAATTGGGGCAGTACATCACGGTGTGGTAGAACAATCCAGTGGAAAGCATACAGGAGGGAACTAGGAAGACTCAGGTTCCCTTTCCAAGCATATACCTTAAGCTACTTTTGTAGTCTTGAGCAAATTTGCTAGCTATTATTGGTATAACAGAATGATGTATAAGAAAATAATGTATAAAGAGGGGACTTGTGATCTGGAGTGTGTAGGTAAGGTGATGGCCCCACCTACATACTGGTTTATGTACAGTATTTGTGTAGAATATTGCAAGAACAGTAAGAAATAAAAGGAGCTACATCTGTTTTGTTAACCAAAAGGGAGGTCAAGATGTGGTTTTTACTTTGGAGTTTTATTTTGGTACTTGGCCACATCCCAACTGAGGGAGCCAGAGATTTCAGTGTGGTGAGAGGGCAAATTCTTAAATTAACTCTGCCACCAAACAAGTGTTAATATTTCTTTAGTTGGCAACATGTTTTTCTCCGTGGTTTCTCATTGTCAGATATTAGTGGTTATGTGTTGTGACAGCCAAGCTGTGAACTAATGCCTGTGGTGTGCCACAGGTCTGCCACAACCAGACCACAGCAACATTTTAGCTTTTGCTGAAGTCTAGGAACAACTGAAATGATTCCTCTCCATCTTTTGCCGACAGCATGGGGCTACAGAGTAGCTTAAATTAAATTCCTGGTGTAAATAGATACTATTTTTCTTTAAAAAACAGATGCTAAGTAAATGTCAAAATATTAACATCTGTATAAATAATTGTCTTGTTAAATGAAGATGTTACCTTATGCATAGAAGTTTTGCATAAAGAAAGCAAAAGTTATTTTCTAGCAAGAAACCCGAAAGTTGTGGTTTCTTCCCCAAGAAATAATTACTAAGCATTATAAGTGTTTTATGAGGGTGTTGACTTTTCTAAGGGCAAACATCCTCATATTACTTTTTACTACACATTTTAAGTGGAAAAAGTCCTGTGGTAAAAATGTGTATCTATATTGAAGTTAAAGGTATTCTGCTAGAAACTGCAAAGCTTTTATTGAGTATACTTGTGATAGCCTGTGAAAAACAGAAGCTCACCCCTCATCATCCTTCAAGTCCTACAGTAACCCAAAGGTCCTCCTGACCTCAGAGTGGCCATCTACCCCTCCTATGGAAGCCTTGGGGTGCTGCTTAGTGTACATTTTCTTCATAGCCCAAACTGTTTAAAAAGTTCTGATTTTCATCTGTCCTTGTGTGGTAATTCCCACAAGGCAAATAATTGGCTGTCTTCCAGTTGTGCTTAGGCATAATTTTTTGTGGCATTGTGCTGTTTGAAAGGGAATAGTATCAGTGAAATGATCCAAATTAAACTGGATCAACCCAAATGATGGGGGCAAAAAAATATAACAAAGGGGCAACTGCAAACTGCTGAAATTAAAAAGGAATGAAAGACCAACTGTAACTTCAAAACCTCATATTGACCAAATAATAAGATAATTAAATTGCTCTTCCATATTTCTACATCTCCTGTATTTTTGTGGGAACATATTTAAGTCAGCAAGCTGAGTCATTGTGAACAACCACATATTAATTTGTTACTTGCTATAGGGAGCAGGTTGGGATATATGGATCATCACACGCTGTTAACTGTTATTAAAACAGAAGTTGTCTTCTGTCACCTTCTGAGCAAGGGGTAGGGTTGGTAGAGGAGCACATAAGAATTGTTGAGGAACAAGACTGTGTATGCAGTACAGTACAGAGTGGTCTGAGGGCTGCAGAATTGTGAATATGCAGAATAAACAGGAGGGTGTGTTTGCCAGTAGAGATTGGATCAAGATGAAGCAATGCTATACAATGCTCAACTGTTTAATGCTGTGCAGCCACTATACACTGGCTGACTGAGAATAATGCTCAAGTGGGTTAGACTAACACAATACAGCTTTAGTGTTGTACTGCCACGGATTGCCAGGGAAATGTCAGCAAGTGACAGTTCAAAAGTGACAAAGTGACCGTCTCTTGGGTTGCAGTTCATAGCACAGTTGAGCATGCTCAGAGTTGCTGTACATTGCGTGCTACACAAGGTCAACATGTATACTTTTTGTCAGACTCATCTTGCAGAAAGTACAGAAAATCACACCAAAAGTCTTTGAGGGTTGGCAGATCTGCAGAAAAAAATTTTGTGTATAGCAGACAGAAACCTTAGGAAAACTCTCCACCCTGCCTGCTAGTCCTTAATCTTCACTCCTTATTACTTTTATGCCAGTGAAAATAATGGCAATTTACCAGTGTAAAACGACTAACAGAATGAAGTTCTGTGAGTTCCCACCACCATGTAGACTTCTTTACTAGGATATAATCTGATATAAATAGAGACATAATCTGTATTTGACAGAACATGGAAGGCACAAGGCAGAGGTTTTAGACTTGGCACTAAGCACAAGACAAAGCAGAATAACTCCACTCTCTCTATCCAGCACCAGCGGAATTTTTCTCCCACCATGGTTGGAATTTAACAACTTCAAGAGGTTTTCTAGGTTACAAAACACTTTCCAGACTCGTTTCTGGGTTCTCAGCATTAGTTTTGATACCTGTTATTTTTCAGGCCAAACTACATGCCTGCTTCCTGCTCTCCGCTGCAATCTCCTTTGCTGAGACAAGTCCTGTCCTTGCTGAGGACAGTTAATTTGCTAAGATGACTTCTACTCCTCCCTTTTCACTCTCCCTACCCCACCTCACATTCTGAAGCAGCCTTCCCATGAAGCATCCCTCTTGCTGTCAGGGGAGAAGTTGTCCCCCTCCTTGCAGTTCCCAGTGCAACCCAGTGTGCAGCAGGCAGAATAAAATAAACCACCAGCCTTCCTCTCTATAGCCTGGCCTACTCTTTTTGAAGGAACATAATGTACAGTAACTGTGAATAAACCCATTAAACAGTTGCACAATCCACCACAAATACCGAAGACCATTTTGTGATTTTTGATCTTTATGTCGCAGAAGTTTAAGATGCACAGTCATCCTTGCAGGGATGATTTCTAATAGAGGCATCACTAAATCTATCACAAATATATTGCCATTGTGTTTTTAAGAAGTGATCTATCCCCATGTAACTTTGATGAGAGTCATATCACACCCTTAGTCCTTTGGTCTTTTACGTACCGTTGTGACAGCATTTCCAGGAAATCTGAGCTGGGTAATTTTCACAAAAGCTTTATATCAGACATGTTCCTTGTAGGGTCCTAAGGTCTTCATAAGCAATCAGCAGCACATCAGACCAATCTATGAGAACAGCCTTGTTAGAGGCAAACAAAGTGGGATTTTCGAAATACCTAAGGGATTCTGACTTCTATTGGGTTAGAGAAACCTGTCCTACTTTACAAGAAAAAGGGCTTTTGTTGTATACTGCTCTTCCAGTTCTGATTTTTTCTCTCTCATGATCCTTGATCCTATTCCCACTTTACCTTTCTGCATTAAATGGTCTTTCAGGTTCCACTTCCTGATTGAAAGGGGAGAAAGGCAAAGACAATAAGAATTAGAAAATACAGACACTAGCCGTCTTTTAAGTATTATACAAACACCAGTTAAAACAACCCTGTGAACATGAGTGTACATGTACATATGGTCCCAGTCAGCCAGCATTACCATCAGTGGAAAGGCTGGCATTGTCTTCAGTGGAAAATAGATTAGGAACTGTGTGTGCTTGTAAGCACACGTATATATGTGGCGCTTAGGGTCATAGTTTAGTGGTGGACTTACTAGTGTTAGGTTTACAGTTGGATTCGCAAATCTTAAGGGTCTTTTCCTACCTAAATGATCCTATGATTCTACGATTCTATATTTCCACATTGACTTCAAAGTCAGGCACAGAAACACAAATAACCACATAGGTTTATTATATGACAACCAAACCTTACCCATATGCATTTTCTTAAGATTGGGAACACTGAACTTGCATACACAGTGTGCCAGGATATCCACAGCATCCCACTACTTTCACATTTTGCTATCCTGGAAGGAAATGTGTCTTAACTCCTTTAGGCATTCAAAATGCAACTTAGTGCCTAAAAACAGCAGCAGCACGAACCATTGTGCTTAATGGAATAAAAGTGGTGAAATACCATACCTGCATCTAGAACGTATAAGGTTACAGTCTTCTGAGGCTTAGAAATCTCCTTGTACATAACCCAATTGAGACTCTCACCTTCAGACAGACGATACTCCGGACCTTACTCTTTTTTCCTGGTGTGTATCAAAATGACACACCTCTGCAAGCCCCCTGAGGATGCGGAACACATCCAGAGTGGAAGTGCTGGGAGTCACAAGGTAGCCTCTTGATAGCAATAGCTTTATTATAACACTCAGTGTTCTTCCGCCTTGTACACTAGTATTGTAAAATGTTTGTCCAGACAAAGTGTTTTTAGAGCAAATTGCTAATGAGAAATAATGAAATGCTGAAATTTCTTCCTTCCTTCCGCAATTTCTTATTTAAGGCACCAAACTCCCAACATTAACTTATTCCCTTCAGAGTCATAGGACAGACTCTGGCTTACTAACTTCCTGCCTAATGGATCTTTCTACACAAATTGGGCTTATAAGGGTTTATTTTTCCCTGGAGAGAAGATGGCTGGATTATGCTTTTTTTGTTGTTCTTTATCTATTATTTACAGAGCAAAAACATTCCTTTTTTTTCTTGCTGAAAATTATTCCTGGCACCGATAAAAGGGGTTTTGTTAGTGTAATAAATGACCAGTTACTGTATTTTTTCTAAATTGATTTATTACAGAAATAATACATGTTGAATGTACAGCAAGTCCAATTTTGACTGGCATAACTGATATAGGAGTTGAGGCACTGCATTCTAAAATAGAAAATATTTTTATGGGTGTGTCCAAGTTTTGGAGATACCCATGCGTATTTTCTGTGTTCCACAAGAACTGTTTCTCCATGATTCTCCTTTCTATACTTTTTCAATGTTAGGTTTAGCTTTTAAAAGCAGATAATTTGTAATATTTGTTAACAGCAGCTAATACATACTCACAAAATGCAATACATTTCAGTTTAGCTAAAAGGAGATTAAATATTACTGTGTTTAAGTATTAACGGATGGGGTTTTTTACTGACACAGAAAATCCATACATCAGGAATCAGAAGATTTTTTTAGACATTACTGTTCTAAATGCAAGTTCCATTAGACACGTGGAATTTTCTCTGCTGACATTTAGCTGTTAGCAAGGGTGACCTCAGTGTCTGACTAATGTGAATGTCATGATTAATGAAGGCATTCAGTCATGTGCCCAAGGAGATGACGCGCTTCAGGTGAGGCTGTGTCACAAGAAATTACCAGACACAGAAATCTGTCAATCTGATGGTTAACCAGACACAAAATCTACCAGTCTGGAGAGAGCTATTTAAAGGCAGCAGCTTTCTCTAAAGGAAGTCCAAACTTAACTGGCCATGTACATCCATGTGAAAGAGGTCAGAATGCAGTAAGCAATTTAAATGTGAACAAAGTAAGGTATGAAACTTTGTTGATTCAATAAGTATTACACAATGAACAAGAGTCAGACTCTAGGAAAAAGTCTGGTCCCACTGAAATCAAATAAAAAATGTCATTGGACTTCAAAGGACCCAAAGTTTTACCTGTATTACTCAAAAATCAGGAGCTGATTCCTCCTGTATAATGTCATTACATCTAATATCAATAGCTTATCTGACTAGGCAGATATAGAAACATCTTATGTATTTCTAAAAGTCATATTGTTTGCTCTGAAGTTATGCGCAAATGTAATACTCGGATTCAAGAATATACACATTCAGCATGATCTTTTTAGGTATAGGTTAAATATTGTGAGCAAAGTGTACAAAAATGCTCAAGGAATTATTACTATATTTGCTGGTCCAGATTCCAGCACACAATACATGCATATCTGTGTTAAGGATATGCAACCAAAGTCAAAGGTCAGATTAGTGACTACCCAGTAAAAAAGTGCTGGTTTCTGTAGCTGGCAGGGAAACTCATCCTTTGGAATAAGGTAAAGTGTAAGTGTGGAAGTCATTTAAAGATAGGTCATCTTTAATAACTAGTCACCACTTCCATGTACCAACACCTCTTTTGTGTGATCCCTGTTGGCACTTGTACAAATTAACTGAAACCACAGCAGCACGCATCCATAATACTGCATCACTATTGACCGCCTGACCATAGAAGCTGACGTTAACATTTTTACATTGTACAGAAAGTGCCTTACAGGATATGCTGTTTCACTTTTTCTAATATTTTCCTATATTTTTAAGAAATTAAATCTGAAGAACACAATAGAAGGGTTTGTTTTTCATTGCTCCTCAAAACTACAAATTAGTAGGTTTTATATGCCTTTATATTTTAAAAGTCCAGTGCTTTTTAGAATATCTTACAAAGTTTCCAAGAACGAGTTTTTCAGATAAAAATATATTAAACGATCTGGTAAATCTGGTTAATTCTTTAAAATGGCAAAGTCACGCATTAAAGAAAGAAAGAATGAAATACAGCTTCAGAATAATGTCACAAAACTAGGTCCTGAGAACATATCGATAAACTTAAGATCATGAATACAATTTTCAGAAGAGCAATACACATTGCCAGTACGATAGTATGTATTGTTTCACTCATTCGTTAACCACATGACCTACAGACAAACATTCAACATCCTTTCATATTAATTCTGGATTTTCCCCACATTTACATGTCTAATAGCAGGAGAGTTCTATCAGTTTGATGAAGGCACAGAAAAAAGAATGACTATATTTTGGTAAAATCTTTCATGGTGAAAAATACATACAAGTAATAAATTAATTCTGATCATTAAAATTTTGTATAATCATTGGCTTTTGACACTGTAAATACTGCAGTTCTTTTGTTAAAGTCTACCAAGGAAGTTAGAAATAGTACAACTGTAAGCCCCACAACAACCAAAGTATTTTGGTAAGTAGCTTATTATTACGTTCTCTCAGATACTTTTTCTACCCCTAATTTTTTAATATTGATCACCTGTTGCTGAAGATGTGAAATGTAATATATTTTCCTAGGGTTGCCTGTAGTTGCCTAAAATGACTTGACATAGACTTCTCTTTCCCACTATAGGTCCCTGTTTATTCATTTCTTACTGGAACCCACTGAATGAGTTATGGTGATGTATTTCTAATCTGGTACAATTAATTTCAAACCTCCATGTGAATTGCTTCCTATCTGGATGATTGGAATTTTTCTGATTTCTATTTTTGAAAAAGTGTTCAAGGCTGGGAAATCTTTACAAAAGTAGCTGCTGTTAGAAGGAGAAAAGTCCCTGAAAGTATATGTCAGTTGATTGCAATTTTCTTTCTCTTCTGAATTTCAAAACCTTTTTAAAAAGTAAATGATCCAGAAAACTGAAGGCCTTTTTGGGGAGCTTTGGCTGTGATTCCTGTTTAAAATTAATAAGCAGACTGTTTTCCCACGAGGGGTGTTTCTTCCTTGCCAGAAAATTGTCTCCTGTTATTTACAAGGAAAAGTGTGGACCTAGGTTCTGCTGCACTCTCAATTCATATTAAAGAAACAGCAAACTTAGTCATTTGAAAAAACCCTAATTTTCTAATTTTCCCTTTGTCCCATCAGGAAAATATCCTTATGAACACCTGGTGAACCCTCACTAATGACATTATTTTCCTGCCAAGGCAGTTCCTACCATTACTAGCTCTGAAATATGTAATTCCCCTAAAACATAAGGTACATTTGTGTTTTAAACTCCCAGTGATAATGCTCATAAAAATTGCTAAGTTATAAACCTGATATTGTCTGATGAGGAGGTATATTTTATTAAAATGGTATATATGTGTAGATACACATGTGTGTGCGTGTGCGTGTATATATATGCCTGAGGCACCTTTTCTTAAGGAATAAAAAAATTAATAAAGGGATATTGAAGGTGTACTTATAAAAAAAATCTTGGCTTCTTAATGGAAAGTCAACTAAATATTAATTTTGTAATTGAAAGAGAAAATCTTTCTAAAGTATGTCTATAGCTGAAGGGTATCTGAAATTATCTACAGTTGCAACATAGTACTTTTATTAGTACTAACAGGAAAATTAGGTTTTAGATGGAAGAAATTTCTAAATGAAGTGACTCAAGGTAATTCCACTAAAAAGAGAAAACTGAAAGAGCAGATTACATTAGAATACACTAGAAAAGCTTGAACTGAGCAATTGAAAACATTGGACCTCAAAATACAGGAATAACATTGACAGAATAAGAAAGAAGAATGGTAGAGTCAGAAACAATGAAACGGTTTGAAAAGTATAATGATGTGTTCTTGCTTCTGTACGTAATGCTACTGCCAGTGAAGCTCTTCCTGATTTATCTAGCTCATTCATAGATGCAACAAAAGTATAAGGTAATGGACACAAATTGGGAATGTGTTGTGATGTTTGATTTTTGCACTTCTTTGCTCTGCAAAATTAGCTATTCAAGAGCACAAAGGCCAAGTTTCTTATAGTCCCAAATTGTTTTCAAACTACCAAAAATAATCCTAGTGAAGATGTTGTTCTGTGTGACGTCTAGCGCAAAGTGCAGGGTGCAGTTTACATACTACCCTATACGTTTGGCCTGAGAGCATGCACAATCAGTTAGATTTTTGTAAGTGACTAATAATGTGTAAATTTGCCATTCAAAGTCAGTGGGATTTGTCAACCTAAACCCATAAGGAGTGTTTGGGGATCAGAATCTCACAGAACTGTTCAGGGTGGAAGGGACTTCAGGAGATCTTTAGTCCAACCCCTCTGCTTAAGGCAGGGTCAGTTATGAGACCACACCAGGTTACTCAGGACTTCATATACTTGAGCCTTGAAAATACCCCAGGATGAAGACTGCACAGCCTCTCTGGGCAACCTGCTCCACTGCTTGGTTGCCCTCACTGTGAAAACTATTTTCCTTTCATTCAGTCTGAATGTACCCTGTTTTAATTTAAGACCATTATCTCTAGTTATCCCATCATGCCCTTCAGTATAACAGCCTGGCTCTTTTCTCAGAAATTTTCTCTTGGATATACAGCCTCCAGGCACACTCCCCTCTTCTCAGTCCCCCTGAAGCGGTCTCTTCTCAAGGATGCATGAGGCCAGCCCTTCTTCACAGGACAAGTGCTCCAGCCCCCTTCCATCTTGGCGGCCTCTGCCGAACTCACTCCAGTCTTTCTTACACTGGGGGACCTAAAACTGGGTGAGTTTTCCAGGTGCAGTCTAATGTGTATTTGGACTGTACCTAACATGTATTTTAAAAGTGCTGAATAAATAGTGCACTCCACTGCTTCCTCCAGGTCGTGGATAAAGATGTTAAACAGAACAGGTCCCAGGAGAGAACCCCATGGTATTCCACTTGTGACCAACATCCAGGCAGAGTATGAACCACTACCCAATAACATCTGAACCTGACACCTCACCCATCTAGTACACCCCTAATCCAGACTCTAACATACTAACTTGGACACAAGGATACTGTGGGACACCACATCAAAAGCCTTGATAAAATCAGAATAGACAACATCCACCTCTGCCCCTTCATCCTCAGATCAACAGATCCACTGATTATTTCATCTTAGAAGGAAATCAGTTTTACTCTTGATCAATGCATGCTGGCTAATCACCCAATCATTCTCTCCTTTGTGTGCTTATAATCGGCTTTGTGGGGCATATGCTTTGGGATTTTTCCAGGACAGAAGGGAAGCTGAGTAGTGAGTAGTTCTCCATTTTCTTGCCCATTTTGAAGATGGATACAGCATTCCCCTTTCGCTAGTTTATAGGTATATCCCCTGAACACCAAGGCTCGGAAGGCATCACTTTATCTTCACCTGTTGTCACTAAATGATCCACCTTGTTCAGCAATGGCCCCACATTTTTCTTGTTCAGTTTTTACTATGATGCAGCAGTAGAAGCTCTTGTTGCCATTGACAGCCCTTACCAGTTTCAAATGCAGAAGAGCTTTGGCTTTCCTAACACCATCCCGGCATGCCCAGACAGTGGTCTTCTATTCTTTCTTTGTAGCCTGTCCTCACTTCCATGTTGTTAGCTTCCTGTTTATCCAAGCTGATGTCCTGACACGCATAATCATTTTCTTGAGTATCAGGATGGACCATTCTTTTGCTAAAACAAGGTTGTCCTTAACTATGCTAACATAGTGGAGAAAGGAAACATCCCGTTCCTTGAAGAGAAAAAAGGAAAACATTTACAGATCCAACCAAAATGGTTATTCAGTTCCTTCTATCTGTCATCCAATATGAAGTAGGAGTTATGTTTCAGGTATCAACATAATTCACAATTAAATTAATGAATGGTAAGTAATATAAATCAGAAAATTCATTAATTCCTTTACAAATTACTAAACTGAGCTGTACTTGAAATCAGTGATAAACTGTCCCATTGGTAATCATTAAGTCCTTTAGCTATTCTGTCTCATTACAAAAAAAGAAATCCACCTACCTGCTAAAAAAGCAATTAACATTCAGAAGTGGTGTAGAGCTGAATCTATGAAAAAGTCTATATGACTGAAAACAGGTATTCAGAATATGAGGCATAAATGCTAAATCAGATAATTTTAGATGTGAGCAGTTTTTATTATTTACATATGGAATATTATAAATTATATGTTGTAGGATACAGACACAAAATATGAACTTCAATGAAATAATAGTTCAAACTAGCTGAATTTTAATTTATCGAAAGAAATTGAAGTGATTTTTCAAATACATTTGGACTCACTTACTCTTACTCTTACTTTTACTTTTGTATCATGTTATATACCTTCAGCCCAAAAATAAAGCATTGCACACAATTAGACATAGACTAATACGGTCTTTCTCCTGTGTCAAAGTAATAAATGAGGATTAGCAAAAACAACTAAATACCCAAAATATTCTTTACAGCAGATTATGAAATTCCATAATGTCTGTGCATGAAAATTTGCTACCCACTCCGTTGAAGCAGAACTTTCTCGATGGTGTGGTAAATAATATATGCCCCCAAAATTGCCTAAGTAATTTCAAAATAAAGAGCAATAACAACAAAGATACTTTGGCATTAGCTGACATCACCGACATTCATAATTTTAACACTAAATTAGATGTCAGGGCAAAAAATTTGGTGAATTACCATAACAACATGAATAATCAGAAGAAGAGAAACAATTTTTCCAATAATGTGTGAGCATCTTTTGGGGGATTTTGATTTACTTTTTCCTCCAGGCATTTTGTTTTCTTCTGATCAACAATATCCAAAACAGTTCAATATTTACTAGGTCACTCACAAACAAAAAGAATTGGATGATACTAGTATTTTGTGCTAAGCTTCTATTACGGGAAAGAATGTTGAAATTGAATACCAATTAGCTAGGAAAAAAAAAGTTTTCTGGTGCCCAGTTCTGTGGCACCCCACTCTTGCCCCCTCCCCCCTGCTCACGCACATGGAGCCCCACAAACTAATTCCCAACTTCCTGAATAAAACTGAGGAAGTGCATTTATAAATACATTCTACCACTCTCAATCTCAGCATTTCCTTGCAGGAATATTGTCCTTTCTGCTGAAGTGAAGATGGAGCCTTACAAATGCTGTTAAAGGTTCTTCATGCCACAGTTTAATTTGGTTTCACCATTGTTGTTTCTGATAGAAGGGACAGGAGGGAATATTTCTTGCAATTTAATGAGGGAGAACATTACCTTCTCTTCTAAAACTTTTGGTCAAAGATAACCTTTAACTCCTATTAAACTATTTACTTTTTCTATTTTTGTTTGAAAGACTTTTACAATATAACAGAAATCTACACAGTTCAGATGTTCTTTACTTTTGCTGGTCTGCTTACACATTGGAACATTACACAGAAACCTCACAATCTGAATTTTGTGATCTTTTCCAAATGACATGCTAAAATTATCACCCAGCTTCATTAGATAATGCACATGCTGAGATGTTGATCCACCTACTATCCGCAGGAGCTGCTGCTTAGTGACTGTACTTGTTACTGGTAGAATAAAGACATTTGGGACAAAGGTACTTCTTTCTCAACTCTAATGTTCCTCACTGTGGTGCCATGGGAAGGCCAGTAAAAAGTTATTTTGATTGTGAATCTTGCAATTGCAATAGTACTTACAGAAAGGAGAGCAGGAACTGAGAGCATAGTACTTATGATTGACATCGAGTGTCACAATCAGTATACAAAAGGGATTGTCCTTATGTCGCTCTTAAAATATCATGGTTTGTCTGTGGTTTTCTTAGAAGGACATGTTTTCTTGAGCAACTGATGCCTTGTTGAAAAGATTTTTGAGATTTAGCCAACTGAATCAACTCGAATGCTATACTGTTCAGATATCACTAAGGTTGTGAGAGCACTCATGTTAAAAAAGTTAACAAAAGTTAAAAAGTAAAGCAATCTTAGCTTGTACAAATTAACACCATGTTAAAACCTATGTTGAACACTAAGGCCACCGTGGCAGCAGATGGGTCAAATTTTCAGCTGGTTTTAATCAGTAAAATTCTCTGGGTTCCAATAGAGCTCTTCTGATTAAAAGCATCTGAGAATCTGGACCAATTATTTCCAGATAAATTATTCATGAAATAATGGGCAAAATTGCAAATAATTAATTTTATTAATATGGCCTGACCATCTATAGATTTGGCTGAGTAGGAGAAAACATTACTTGATAATTAATTGACAAAAAAAATCACTTATTATTATTCATCCCATGTAAAAAGAAGACAGAATACTGTAATGAAGTGACGACAGTGTGTGGTGGTGCATTTCC
>NW_009614827.1:0-33758 GCF_000690535.1 Cariama cristata
AATAATAATAGTCATGAAAAGGAATATAACGAAATAATAAAACCCAAGACAGATGAGTGATGCACAATACAGTTGCTCACCACCTGTTGACCAACGCCCAGCCAATCCCCAAGCAGCGATCGGCCCCTCCCGGCCAACTCACCCAGTTTCTATACTGGGCATGACGCTCCATGGTATGGAATATCTCTTTGGTTGGTTGGGGTCAGCTGTCCTGGCTGTGCTCCCTCCCAGCTTCTTGTGCACCTCCTCGCTGGCAGAGCATGGGGAACTGCTGAGTAACAACTAAAACATCCGTGTGTTATCATCAACATTATTGTCATACTAAATCCAGAACACACTGTACCAGCTACTAAGCAGAAATTTAACTCTATCCTAGCCGAAACCAAGACATACATATGGTCTAACAGAGTGCCCCTCCTTGTTTTCTCCTCCATCACCTATGTTAGGAAATTGTCATTGATGCATACCAGAGACCTCCTGGATTGCTTATGCCCTGCTGTGTTGTCCCTCCAGAAACTACCGACGTGGTAAAAATCCCGCATGAGGACCAGAGACTGAATGTGGGGCTTCTTCCACTTGTCTGAAGAAGAACTCATGTACTCCTTCTGTTTGATCAGGCAGTCTGTAGTGGACATCCACAACAATGTCACCCATGTTGGTCTGCCCACTAGTCCTGACCCACAAGCTGTAAGCTGGTTCATCACGCTTTCCTAGACAGAGCTCCATGCATCCCCACAGCACCCTCATATAAAGGGTACCTCCTCCTCACCTTCCTGGCCTCTCCTTCCTAAAGGTCCTTCTTTTGTAGCATTTCAGGTGTGTGAGCTACCCCATGTCTTTGTGATACCAATGAGAGTGTAGCCCAGTAACTGCACACAGACTTCTAGTTCCTCCTGCTGTGCCCTGTTGTGAGTGCATGAGCGTACTGGCACATCAGAGAGGCACTCTGGCATGCTGGTTTCCCAGAAGGCGTATGGAAACTTTCTGCATAATGCTGTTCCATAGACACCTCCTTATTTACGTGCATATGCTCGAGGTGACCCTGCTTCAGCCCTGTTTTGTTGGTTACAAGGTCCCTTCTGTTCACATGATCCCAGACTCTTTATTTGCTAACCCCATCCACCACTTCTTCACTTGATTACTGTCACTCTCTCCCTCCTTCACCATTCTTACTCTAAAGTTCTTATTAGGTTGGGCAGTCTGTTGGCAAAGATACTTTTCCCCCACTTGGTCACATGGATCTTTTCCCTTCCAAGCTATCGTTGACCTTCAGAGAGGGTCCCATGGTCATAGAAGTCAAAAATCTTGTTGCCAACACCAGCTGTACAAACAGCTGCTGACCTGCAGGATCCATCTACACCTCCTCAAGCCCTTCCATCTCACTGGCAGGATCAAGGAGAACATCACCTGAGCCCCCACGCCCTTGATCATTGCCCTCTGAGCCATGTGGTCACATTTGATATTCTTCAGGTCTCCCTTGGCAATATCATTGGTACTCACGTGGAAGAGCAAGGGGGGCAATAGCCTGAGGACTGGACAAGCCTTGGGAGCCTCTTTACAATGAACAGGGTTTGAGTTCCTCCTGGGGAACTCCTGTTGCTTCTTGAATATTGTTACTTCTCAATCCTTTGCATTATTTAAGTTCGTGTGAAGAGCAGCCTTTGTGTTATCTAGTCAGAGAAACAATTGTTCAAGTTCACAGGAAACCTGCTACAGGAAACAAGGTCCTATCATATTTGTGCTGCCTCTCTGATATTCCACACTCAATACCCTTGTACAGGCAATGTAACATCAGTATCATACCGACCTGGGATGTGTCTCTCTGCAGGTACTACTATGTGTTTACACAATGTGTACACAGTCTTGGTCAATTGAGACTGGCGGTAGTGTACAAAATTTCATGCTTTTCATGTTCAAAGTGCTGTACTGTGTAGAATGCTAACTAAATGTCACACACATAGTAAATATTTACGTATTAGGGAGAACCATGTTAAACTACATTGTAGATTGAATACAGACTTCACTTGCTTCCTACTAGATTTTTAGTCAAAACATAGCAGTTCTGGCAAAGGAGCTGGCTTACCTTTGTTTAGCTCCGGTGGTTTCATCACCTCAGGAAGGTTAATAGTAATGGGAAAGATTCAGTAAACCTTGATAAATATAATACAGAAAAACCTATGCAAGTGTTTCCCACCTCTGCTTTATAGTAGTTTTCAATAATACTGTTTATGGTAATTTCTCATGCACACGCAGTTCACAAAGCCCGTAGGCCTATGATCGTCTGGTCTAGTCTCGTGATCTTCTTTCTCTCCATATGAGTTTTGACATCTTTCCCTGTTCCAAATTGCTTTGCAGAAAGAGAAGACCGAAAGAGGAAAACTCCAAAAAGCCAACCCCATAAAGAAAAAATGTGTAAGAAAAAGATAAAAAGAAGCAGATGGAAAAGGCTGAGAGACCAAGTGGAAAGAGAAAGATGACAGCAGCTGTACTAGGGCCTGATTGAAGGCTGTCCACCATTCTTGCTATTCTCTGTCCACTGCTAGATTGCAGAGGGGTGTTTGCGGTCTTACTGTACAGAAAAAGCACATCAGATCAAGCTTGACATTTGTTGTGGCAGGTTGTCTTAAGTTTATTTGGTTTCAGGTGTTTTAGTTGTTTGGTTTATTTGTTTTTTACAAGCCTGAATTTTTGTCAACTACAGTCTTACAAAAATATACACATGACCCATATTATTAACAATAGTAAAAATGCTTGATCTGTGCTTTTTGACTCATTTTACCTCAATGAGTGAAGTTATTCACAAAAGGATTTGGCACTAAGAAACATTGGTGGTGTTCAGAGCACCATTTTTGGAAAGTTAAAGCATTCACTATTCTCTCTCCCCTGCTCTCTTGTCTCCAGTCCCCATCACCCCCCTTTTTAAAACTCCAATGCAGTATCAAGGATGAGGAGTCTGAGCAGGAATACAAGGCCTCCTATCACTCCTTTAATCATCATATCTGTGTTCTCAGTATTGCAAGCGGTCTCTTAAATCCTACAATTGAAGAACCGGTCAAGCTCTGTATCAAAAATAGCTCCTTTGCCCCCCACTCCTGAAAGGCTGTTCCAGAACTCCATGGTTCTGATCGTTAGAAACTTCTCCTAAATTTTCAGCCCACATCCTTCCTTGGGTTGTATAAATAAACAGACCATATGTTCTGCCAACATTGTCTTTTAGTTTAGAAGTTCCTCCTCCTTTGTATTTTCTCTCCTGGGAAAACAAAGAAACAATCAGATCCCCTTTTCAACTTCATCCTGTTAGGCTAAGCAAAGTAAGCATTATTTTTTCAGTTTCTTTTCATATGATCTTCTTCCCAGATCATCCTACTTGCATTTACTCTGCATCTTCAAACACTAGGATTAGATTCACGTACACAGTATTGCAGAGGAAGACTTGCCAATACCTCATGCAAAGTAACTTGTATTTCACTATTTGCTTGAAATACCTTTCTTGATGCATTCTAGGATTTTCTTAACTGCTTTCATAGTCTTGTCCTACTGATGTCTCGTAATCATCCTGTAATCAAGCAGTATATCGAGTCCTCATCTTCATTCTTTTCCAGTCCATGAACTCATACGAGAGAGGAGAAATTCTTATTGATCTCTAAATATACACTCTGGTACTTAATTTATTTAATCTCATTTCTATAATTCTAGTCCTCCAGTTCACCCAATTTTTTGATTGATTTCTTAATCTTTCTGAAGAAGCCTGTTTAACGAACTAATGGTATGGCTTTTCATTATCATAGTCAAATAAGCAGTCCTTCTAGAAGTGAGAGCTTCTAGTTTCAACTCCAGATATTTCTGTCAATGAGAAAAAAGCAAACCAAACCACAAAGCAACCAGATCCCCTTGTCCTCTTCACCTAAAGAAACAATGTTTTATGCAAGACATGGTCTGTAAAAAAGCTGAAAAGGTACGTAAGTGCTCAAAGAACAAAAAGGACAGGAAAAAGTTTGGCTTCATTTGAAGTGGGAAGATCGGGTGGTCATCAGCTTTGAAAATAAGATTATGGGGGCAGGGAGGTTGGAGAATGTACAAATTAGCGTCTACCTGAGCCAGTTTTGGAGTATAAGGAGAGTTTGTTTCTGCTAGGTTGAACAAAATGTCTATTCAGTCCACAGGCAAGGACATTACCATCGATTGTCAATAGGGCTGAGAAACCTTAGAAGGAATTATCGATTTTTGCAAAGTTAGTTTTTACTCATGTAAACACTTGAGCCTGCAGCATTCCTGTCCGTCAGTCCTGTGTCAGTGTAGCTAGAGTTTCTTGAGGGGTGGAAGATTGACCTTTCTCTGTGGAAGAAATAGCAAAGAGAAAGCTGCCTTAGTGTTTTCCAAGGAACCACGCTTTCATGGAAAAATATTGGCTTTGAAAATACAGCATCCAATGGCATATTGCTTTCAGAAAACTACTGCAAAAACATAAGCAGAAGTTGACCTCGCTTCCACCGCATCCCAAGGCTTGGAGCCCTCTCGGTCCTGCAGTCCATGGCTCCAGGGCAAACTTTGTGGCGTTTCTCAAGGGGAAAGGCAGAGGGTTTCCTGATTACTTTCTGGCAACTCTCCACAGCAGGCGCCCTAGGAAGTTTTGGATCAGTTCTTCGTGGCACAGAAAATATGTGCTATGCTTGAGCATGTGAGGCCCTTCAGAGCTGGGTAAGGCTCAGGATTCAGACTATTTCACTGAAATGTTTGATTTCAAAATGAAAAATTCTGCACAAAACAGCAACATCTTCCAGCTGAGGAATTTTGGGTTGTGACAAACTGCAGTGACGAAATCTGCTCCCTAGAGACTTCACTTAGCATATCCTTTAAAAAGCTCTCCCTTATTTGTTCTGTTATTAACACAACCACCCACCGTACCGTGACTGCCCACTCCTTCTTGCTGTGGGGTCAGCTACCACTACCATGGGAGGAGACGGTGAAAAGCTTTGTGCTCTGGGATGCACAGCTGAACGAGCAGCCTCAAGTCAGCTCTCAGTGAAAGATCCCACGGGAAAAGAAGGTAATTCCATTTCTTAGCATTAACAGGTGCCACAAGTAAGTATGGAGTGAATTGTCAGAGCGGGGATTTTCGTCAGCTAACTGGTGGAGTCCACCAGTTGCCAAAAGGGACATAAATGTTTGGAGATCACTGTAAGTTTAGGTGAATGCAAGGCAACAGTTCAAACAGGTTGGCCCAGTGCAGGTGGAGTAAACACAAACCAAAACACTTAAATATTTGCAAGACTTAAGGAAACATTCAGAAAACAGAGGCCTTGCTGCTTTGCATCTATGGCAGTTTTTGATTGCCTAAATTCTTGGGTAAACCAGAGATCTGTCTTTTTCTTCCCTGAATGGTTCCCTTGTGTTCTTGACAGCTTTAAAGTTGATATTATCAGCTATGTGAAACAATACAAATAAAATAAACTCAAAGGGCAGTTCTCAGGTTCACTTTCTGTCACTGGTCCACAGTATCTTTGGCTGATGATGTGTGTTAGCAGAAGAGTTTTCCAGCAGAAAATATAAATTTCATTGCATCAAACTATTCTGCATGCAGATAATGAAAACCTGTTTTGTTAGAAGTTCCGGCAGCTTCTAACAAGTTTGGTCAGCTGCCCTTGACCCCAGGCTGCCTGAAGTTTTGTTGTAGCTGCCCCCTGACTAGGGAAGGTCAAGCAGCCTTTCTGCTGGTGTTAGGGAGAGACCTATATGAGAGCCAGGTCTAGAGCACAGCCAACAGACAGCAGCTTGCTCAGAAAGATGCAAAGAAGAGGTCACCATCTCAGTTCAGATCAGCTTAAACACTTCCAGGTATGGTGGTGATGTGCCACAGGGCACTTTCCCCAGCGGATACTGGAGCAGTAGTTCCTGACAGGGCAGAGACCTCTACCCAAATAAAGGTTTGGATGGTGAAGGCAGCCCTCCAAGTCCCAGGTTGTGACTTCTCTGAGGCTGGAAGAGATGACCTTCTGTCCTGCAAGAGATGTGGCTGTCGTTGAAGAGCTGTGTCACCAAGTAGAGAAGTGATGGGCGAACATCAGCTGGCTGTGCAGCATTAGAGAGGATGAGAAAGAGATACTCAGGGGCATAGGAACCCGGTGGTTTTCTGTTCAGTCCTGCTGGTGAGGGGAAGAGGACGGGACTGGGTATTCAACAACCGTTTGCAGAGCTGGGGTCAGTGACATGGTTCGGGTTTGGACCTTGTTTGAGGATCAACATCTACTTGGGAGAGATGGGATACACCTCAGCAAGCAGGATAAAGGCATCTTTGCCAGCAGGATGCCTGACTTGGTAAGAAGGTCTTAAATTAGGAATTATGTGGGAGGGAGAGTTAACAGCAGCCGTGTGAGTGAGTAACGCACGGAGGCGATGACCAAAGGGGCTGGAGTGATGTGTACAAAAGGGAAGACAAAATCAACAAATCAAGGCTTAAGTGGGGTCACCTGCAACATTTGCGTGTAAGCAAGGAAGTACCCACAAGGCACTATTATAGTGAAGGGGAAGGAAAAGAGTCTCTTTCTGGGAAACGAGCATGTTGGGGTGCCTCTCTGAAGTGTCTGTGCATCAATGCACACAGCGTGAGTGATAAACATGATGAGTTAGAGATATGTGTGAGACTCCAGGCCTATGACCCCACCGGGATCACGGAGATGTGGTAGGAAGGCTCCCATGACTGGAGTGTTGCAATGGAGGGATACAGACTCTTCACAGAATCACGGAATCATAGAATCACAGAATGGTCAGGATTGGAAGGGACCTCTGGAGATCACCCAGTCCAACCCCCCTGCCAAATCTGGCTCACCTACAGCAGTTGCACAGGATCGCATCCAGGCGGGTTTTGAGTATCTCCGGAGAAGGAGACTGCCTGTGCCAGTGCTCGGCCAACTTCACAGTACAGAAGTTCTTCCTCATGTTCAGGTGGAACTTCCTGAGTTTCAGTTTGTGCCCGTTGCCCCTTAACCTGTCGCTGGGCACCACTGAAAAGAGCCTGGCCCCATCCTCCTGACATCCGCCCTTAAGGTATTTATAAGCATTGATGAGATCCCCTCTCAGCCTTCTCTTCTCCAGGCTGAACAGACCCAGGTCCCTCAGCCTTTCCTCACCAGGGAGACGCTCCAGTCCCCTCATCACCTTTGTTGCCCTCCACTGCACTCTCTCCAGTAGTTCCTTGTCTTTTTTTGAACTGGGGAGCCCAGAACTGGACACAGCACTGCAGGTGTGGCCTCACCAGGACGGAGTAGAGGGGGAGGAGAACCTACTTTGAACTGCTGGCCACACTCTTCCTCATGCACCCCAAGACACCATTGGCCTTCTTGGCCATGAGGGCACATTGCTGGCTCATGGGCAACTTGTTGTGCACCAACGGCTTCCTCTTTAGGAAGGACAGGCCAGGAAGACCTGGGGTTGCCCGTTATCGAGAGAGCAGCTGGAGTGCCTGGAGCTCTGCCTGGGGATGGATGAGGGGCCAGCTGAGACCTTATGGGATTAAAGAGTGGACAGATAAGGGTGACATTGTAGTGGGCATCTGCTATAGACCACCTGACCAGGAAGGACAAGTGGATGAGGCCCTCTACAGAGAGATAGGAGCAGCCTCATGTTCCCAAGCCCTGGTTCTCATGGAGGACTTCAACCACCCCAATATTTCCTGAAGGGCTAACACAGCAGGACATAAGCAATCCAGAAGGTTCTTAGAGAGCACCGATGACAACTGCCTGAGCCAAGTGGTAGAGGAGACAATGGGGCAAGGTGCTCTGCTGGACCTCGTACTTGCAAATAATGAAGGGCTTGTTGGGGGTGTGAGGATTGAAGGCAGCCTTGGCAGCGGGTGAATTCATTAAAATTAAGTCTCATCTAGAAGGAATTAGACTCACCCTCCATAAGACTGCCCCATGACACAACTCAAAGTATGGTAAGTAGGTAGAATCAGGAGATTATCTTCAAAAGCAGGGTTCCGATCCAAACTAAGGAAGCATGGTGGCTTTCCCAAGGCTATGAGTAAAGCCAGAATTTCTCTTCACAGTCACAATCCCTGCATTGCTGCACCAGGTGTCTGCATGAGGAAGCCTTTGCAGGTCTGCAACTGGGATCCAACGTGCAGGTATATTTTCAGTGTGCAAATAAGTCATGGCCTTAGCAGAGAGGAAAAGCGTCTTTAAAATCAAGTTTAAAATGAGTAAGGCAGCTACTCTGCAAGTTTATGGGGCAAAGGCAAATGATATTGATATACATTTTGATGATAACAACACACAGAAATGGCTGCTGAATATGCTTGGGCTAGAAGTGTGGTACAACCACACACTCCAGTGTTATTTAACATACTAGCAGGCAGACCTGACGGGGAAGTGTGCTGCTGTCTGAACACTCAGCTGAAAGCAGATATGCATTTTCCTCTTGTCTTGCTAGAGGAACATCTATCATTCTGGTTGTGAAGGCTCAACAAGGAAACTGGTAATTTCTTGCAATCTAGATTTACAGTGTAAATATTTGCATTCCCTGCTTGTAAATGTACAAAGCCTTTTCTCCTGAGAGTATTGCCAGCATTATACAGGGTTTAAACAAAAATGTATCAGTTCTGGTAATATTTCTTACCAGAGACTTTAAAGTTTCAGGAAATAGTAGAAGTAATGCAGCATGTTTATCTCAAGGGTCAAGAACAGATGATGGGATTTTATTTGGTCTGACTGGGATGTTAAGAGGGAGTCAGCAAAGGAAACTACATGTGGTTATTCACTTTCTGTCTCTTATGGATTGTGATCAGGAAGTTTTGATTATTTTGCCTTTTTAATTTTTATCTGCAAACGCTAGCATACTGTCTTCAGGCAGAAACCTGTGTAATTTAGACATTTGCAGCAGGAGAGGGTCTTAAGGTAGATTTGAAACTAGAGAAGATATTACTAATTTTAGATTTCTGTCCAGGTATGCAGCTGTGCATAGCTCTAGTCTAAATCTTCTGTGGGAAGTAAAAGGTTCTGAGCCTGCAATTTCAGGTTTGTAATGATGACTCCTGTATCTTCTCTGATGTGGTGTAAGGAAAAAATTGTTCACCATGAGAGTGATCCAATGTTGGTAAAACTCCAAGAGGCAGTGAAGTCTCCATCCTTGGAGAATTTCCAATCTAGGTAAGTTTTGAGCAACCTGATCCAAGTTTGAAGTTATGGCTTAGGGAATTGGCTTAGATGACCCCCAGAAGCCCCTCCTCATTGTTAATAAGTGTTGAGGTATTTTCCTTCAGAAGGGAAATGTATAGGTTTTCTCTCCTCTGTGGAAAATGTGGAAACTTGCTATATCAGAGATTTACGCTTTTCTGTTACATTTTGTTGAAATTGGCCAGTGGTGGAAGTGATGGCTGCTAGAGAGACAAGGACAGTCATTTGGTCAGAGAGAAATCAGGTGGCATTTGAGTAAAATGCAGTTCTTGGACATTTTTAGCACAGGTCCTGCTCTGAGGCCATGTTTTATGACCTGTTTGTAGACATACTGGCATGATTTTGTTGAGATGCCTTATGGAAGCACCTTGCATCCTGCATAGGAGCATCAGTGCTCCCGGTGAGTCATTCTCATCTCACAGATATGAAAAGTTGTTGGAGCTCACCTGTAAGTGGTTGGTGCATTGAGATTCTTGGGCAAATGGTAACTTTGGATATGCTGCTATTAAGTCTGGGAAACTGGTCTAAAAATGTTAATGTACGCAGGCTCAGTTATTGTAAAATACAGTTCATACTAACAAAGTATACCAGATTGAAAGTTAGACCTACCTTCTCCTAAAGCTCTGATATTTAGAATGAACTGGAAAAATCTGTGGCTTATTGGATCATCTTCACTTTAATCTTGCTGCGTAACTTCCAGAATTATCATATTTCAGTTACCAAATAAATCAGAGGGCCTCTCAGTGGAGTATGTTACTTTTCGTACAAGACCATTTTTGTCTTTTTGTGTATTAAATGGTAGTTTTTGACAATTTTGGAAGCCAACATAAAAAATGTAGCATTAGCAGGTTATTATTAGAACAGTAAAAAGTTGAGGAATATATACTTGTAAAGGATAATGTCTCCCCGACCCCCAGTAATAAATCCAGCTCCAGAATGATGGTGCCTAGTTTGAAGCTATGAGTCTGCAAACACATGCTTGTATAGTTCTGTTCTAGGTGGGAAGAGGTCCAGGCTTTTGTGAGTAAAATTTTGTAACAGCACTCTTATTATAAATCCTTGGTCTTAAGGTTTTCTGACTTGGTTAGGAAAGTTCATTCAAGGTTGGTAGCTGGTACAAAAATGTTGGTCTGACCTCATGATCAAACTTTTATTTTTAATAAAACTGACGGGACCAAACTTGACTGGTTGTATACTTCTCACCAGCAGACAAACGTCAAAATAGGAGTACGACTGACCTCAGCTGCATGGAATTTAAATCTGAATGACTGGTTTGGACTGGAACAATCTCTGTCAGTATTTGTACAGCAGTGGAGCATAACATAGCCTGTATGTTGCCTGGGACCTTTGGGCAATGTTTTAATACGGATTTGAAGAATCTCCTCACTTTATTTTCACAGATGTCATAGAACAGTACATCTAGTCGAACATGTCTAATGATGGTGGGTATGACCTTTCATCTAGTTCTTCCTGTATTAAGCCTAGGAACTTATTGAACCGCGAACGTAATTTAGACTTCCATGAGCTGATGGATTTGGTCAACCACAACCTCGTTAAGTTGAAAAAAGACAAACGTGAAGCTCCAGGATAGAATGACCCCATGTGCCTGTGCAGGCTGGGCACTGACTGGCCAGCGAGCAGCTCTGCAAGGAAAAGCCTGAGATTCCTACTGGACAACAAGTTCAAGGTGAGTCAGCAGTTGCGGCGAGGAAGGCCAGCTCCACTTTGAAATATGTTACCAAAAGGATAGCCAGCACCTCAGAGGAACAGATCATTCCCCTCTACTCAGCACTCCATCACCTCTGGAGTGCCGAGCCCAGTTTTGGACCTCCCTGTGCAAGAGAGGTATCAACTAACTGGAGTGAGTCCAATGGAGAGCAACTAAAATGGCTGGGGGCTGGAAAACATGACGAACCAGGACAGGTTGAGGGTGCTGGTCTTGTTCAGCCTGAAATAGAGAAGGTTTGTGGGAAATATGATTGCGGTTCTCCTGTACCAAATGGAAAGGGAGAGAAGTTACAGAGGTGGCAGAACCAGGCTCTGCAGAGGTGCATAGTGAAAGGAAAAGAAGCAATGGGCACAAACTGCAATAAAGGGAAATCTCTTCAAAAAGAAGGACTCTCCTTCCACTTGTCCCCCTGCACCAGGAGTGGTGCAGTAGTGGAGCAGGTACCCAGAGATGCTGTGGGATCTCCGTGCTGGGAAATACTCAAAACTCAACTGGACACAACCCTGAGCTACCTGCTCTAGCTTTGAAATCAATCCTGCTGTTAGCAGCGGGCTGGAATAGAGACTTCTAGACGTCCTTCCCAACCTAAATCTTTCTAGGATATCTGAGTACTTAGGAAGTTACTAAGAACTTGGAAGAGGATGGTGTCTTACAGAAACAGTTCAGAGCATTAACAGGTGTGGAATCACAATGTCCCAGCAGAGCTCTGGCGGAGGCTGTGACTTGGTCTCCTAGGGCATGAGGAAACAGTTGTTAGGACACTGCCACAATATATTCCCCTTTGAGCTGGCCATAACAGCTTATCAGTACAAAATGGCTCTGCCTTTCCTAAGCTCTCTAACAGTACTTGTTTTAATCAGCCATGTGAAGTCCTATGTTCAAGGCCGACTGCCTTCTACAGGATGAGCTGGTGGAGCAGACAGAACAGAAAATAGAAGAAAATATATTGAGCTATAGATAGAAAAGTAGAACTAAGAATGCTTTGTAATTAAGGAAGCATTATTCATGTGACTACAGGGAGGAGGAGGAGGTGTAGGTATGTCCTACATGGGAGGATGGGACTTCATGACCCCATTAGCAGTGACCAGTACAACGCATCACATAAGACCTGCTCCAATGGTGCAAACCTATTCCACTCTCTCCTATTCAGTCTGTCCCTGGCACCGATCTCCAGGACTGTGACAATGTCAGCCAGGCCATCTCTACTTAGATGTAATTACCACACTAAAAAAATATTGAGAAAGAGCAAAGTCATCCATGTGAAGAACAGAATATAAATGCAGGACTTTTTTTTTCTTTTGCAGTAAAACTACTAAACCATGTCTTCCCAGCCTGAAAACTCAGTTGTTTGCACATGAAATTGGAGAGAAGATATTTACTCTACCCAATCCCTTTGGCTCCCTACTTAAAAAATGAAGAGCTTTGATCTGAAATTAATGAAAAAGAAGCATAATCTGTTTTCACAGATGTACCCAGCAGACTTTTCAAATAGCACTTTTTTTCTTACTTGTATATTTTTTCCATTGAAGGCAAGGAAACTTAGCAAAAAAAAGACCTTTTTTTTTAAGCTGACGTGCACAGCAATTTTCCTGATTCTTTAACAGAGACTGCATGAAGAGATATCTGTCCCTTGACTCCAGAATTTACTCTTGTAAATTTGATTCTGCATCTTACTGCTGGAAAAGGCATGTGTTAGAGAAAAGGACTTTTGTGATTAGGATGGGAAGTGGAGTGGTTGCAGGCTTTTAAAAGGTCCATTCTATACTACTTCTATATGGACTTCTATATGACCAGTGAGTTATCAGAGTTCTGTTGAGGGCCATTTGAAAAATCATAGGAGTGTTGGCTGGAGGGTACCTCTGGAAATCTCTAGTCTGTCCTCCTGCAAGGGCAAACTGCCAGCCGACACTAGGTCACATCAGTCATGGCTTTGCCTGTCTGAATCTTGAGGACCTCTGAAAATGGAGTTTCTGTGACACAGGAGCCCTAAAATTATATCCTGTCATCTGTGCTAACTCATCCTCCCACAATAGGTAGCATGAAGTAGCTTTGCAGGAATCCACGACTGAAGGAAAGAATGTGCCTACAACTGCAGAAATAAAGATTAATTGGTTGGTTGCTTTAAAATGAATTAGCATATTATACTTCAATAGTTTAAGCCAGATCTATATTTGGCAACTATACTTCTAGAAAAGATTAAAAGGCTTTTGTTCCACTGATCCTTAGGATAATCAGGCCTCAAACTGGAGATCAGGACATGCAGGATGGGTTAGGGGAGTTAGTTATTGTTTAGAAACTGGGTGGCTCAGATATTTTCCCTGTCTTTTGAAAGCCCTAATTGTTTTGCCTGAAAATGTGGATATTTGGCTATGGATGTTTCAAGAAAAAGCCTTGTGGTCTTGGTCTCCCATTGTCCTCTGTGTTTCCAGGGGATGGTTTTGGGAAGGCTCAGAAGCTGGGAAGCCATATGCTGTTCTTTACTATTTTCCATAGGTTTGCACAAAACAATTCAGTGCTGCACAGGTCTCTAGGCAGCTACTATTTTATGGCATGATTCAGGGCCATATTTAGAATCACGGAATCATCCGGGTTGGGAGGGATTTCTGGACGTCAGTAATTCAACCCGCTGCTCAAAGCAGGATCGACTCTGAAGGCAGACCAGGTTGCGCAGAACTCTCTCAAGTTGGGTCTTGAAAACCTTTAAGGACATCGATCGCACAACATCTCTGGGCAAACTGCTCCTGCGCTTTGTTATATTGCTCTGCATTTTTCCTCACCCTTACACCTACTAAGAACCTCACTTGCTTCAATTTATGACCATTATGTATTGTTCTGTAGCTGGGCACATAAGACCCTGGCTCCTTATTCTCAGTAACAGCCTGTCATGAATTGGAAGGTGGCTTTAACATATCTCCAAAGCTTTATTTTCTTCAGTATAGTCAAACTCCGTTCCCTCAGCCTCTCCTCACAGGACAAATTCTCTAGCCCCTGGACAATCTTGGTGCCCCTTCACTAAACTCATTCCAGTTTGTCAATATCTTTCTTGCACTGAAGGATCCAAACCTGGAAACAGTATTCCATATGAGGCCTCATGAGCACCTAGTAAAGGAAATAATTATTTTCCTCTATCCATTGGCTATGCTCCCGTTAATACAGCGTAGTATGCTGTTAGCCTTCACCGTGGTCATGGTGCACTGCTGATTCCTGCTTAGTCCATTGTTCATTGGGATCTCCAGTTCATTTTCAAAGCCAGTCAAACCTTAGCAGGTATTTAGTTCGGCTCAGGTGCAAGACTTTTTTCATTTGTTAAATTTCTTGAGATTCCTGCAGGCCTTTCCTCCAGCCTCTCTAGGTCTTTTTGAATAATGGCTGTGTGCTTGTGTTTAACAAGTGTATCCCCGGTCTGACATAATTTGCAAACTATATAAGGGTGCACTCTGTCTCCTCTTGCGCATATTTAATGAAGACGACATTGAACATGACAGGATAGGGCTATTGACTAGAACAGGTTCCTGCAACACGCCACTTGTAACCAGCCTCCGGGTAGAGCCCTTTTGATCCCAACAATACAGCCAGTTTTTCACATAGCTACTTGTCTGCCCATGTAGACTGTAACTTCCCAACTTAGACACAAGGACGTTGTGGAAGAACACATTGAAAGCTTTGCAAAAGTCAAGGTAAATGACATCCACGGCCTTCCCCTCACTGTGTCTCTGGTTTTGTCGCAACAGAACATAATCAGATTGTTCAGGTTTCGTTTATCCTTGGTAAATACATGCTGACTGTTCCCAGCCACCTTCTCCTTCATAAACCCAGAAATGGATTCCTGCTCCTTGATTTTCCCAGGGGCTGGAATGAGACTGACTGACCTGTAGTGCACTCTATAGTCCTTCTCATCCTTTTTGAAGGTAACTGCAGGATTTGTCTTTCTTCAGTCACCAGGAAAACTCCCAATCTGCCTTTCAGACATGATGAGACTGGCCCCACTATAACATCATCCAGCTTTCTCAGCACCTTCAGATCTACTCAGTCTGGTCCCATGGACTTGGATGGGCTGAGATTTCTCAAGAGATCCATGACTTGTGTCTCCCTGACCTGTCTCTCCAGACACAGAGGCCTGGAAGACCTTGTTGGTGAAGACCAAGACAAAGAAGGCATACTGTATCTCAGCAGCTGTGAAGCTTGGGGTGGAGGGACCAGGCATTGTAAAGACGAGGACAGGCAGAGCAAGGAGCAATTTTCTGGACAGGGACTTCATTTCGTTCTTTGCAGCTGGACTGAAGCTAATCACATTCCAGCTCTGGACGTAGGCAGCAATACTTACTCATCAAAAAAGAGCCAGAGTAACATCCTCTCACATCAATAGCAGCTCCATAACCCCAGCTCCAGCAAGCAGCAAGGCTGAGTGTGTGTGAGGCACACAAGCACACATAGATGCACATACACACAATACATATGTACATATACACACAAACCAACATGCGCATTAAACACAGCATTCATGAAAGCACCAACAACACCCACAGCTTCATCCTGCTCCCCTAATTCCCTGTTCATGATGAAAGCCTGTTAATGGATAATATCCATGCATATATACAACAAGGATCACCCCAGTAGCAGGTCTTAGACACCCAGCCTATCCAGGAGCTGGACCCTGGACCCCTAAGTCTTCCCAGTTGCTGGTACCTGGGCATATGAACCCTTGAGGCTTGAAGCCCCACTCCAGTCCTGTACAATCCCAAAATACTCTTCACAATACCCCATAAAGAGTCCCATACCCCCATAGACAATAACTCCCCTTCATCTATAAGATGACCCAGAGATTGTCTCCAGATGACTCATCTGGTGCGTCTCACTGCCCAAAAGTGGGGCTGCCCAGTGGCAGCCCTGGAGGGAGCTGGGTCAGGGTGCTGCAGTGGTTGTGCTCAGGTTACTGGGGTTTCCTCACCAGTCATTGTTCCTCTGTGCTCTTTTGTGTTTGTGGAGATGAGCCCTTAACTACACAATCGAAGAAAAAGTTAATATGGTGTTGTAGTATAGACAAACAGCAGAAACAGATTCATCTGCAGTTTTGTTTTGTTTTGTTTTTTTTCCAAATCAGAGCAAACTTGATCATTCATTCATATTTAATGCTTCTGTCAAGGAGCTCTCAGCTCTGCATGGATTAAGTTTCCTACCACACCTTGCCCATCAGCCCTGTGAGAGTCTTTGAGATACCATTCACACTGGACATGGTCAGAAGGTACAACTAGGGAAAATCAAACCATCGGGACAACATCCAGTACAGCCAAGGTCTCAGAAGGCTCCTGCTGGGACATAAGTGGAGAGCTGTGAAGCTTCTGGTCAGAAACAGATATGGAAAGCAATGAAAG
The DNA here is from genome assembly GCF_000690535.1 of Cariama cristata. Classification (NCBI taxonomy): domain Eukaryota; kingdom Metazoa; phylum Chordata; class Aves; order Cariamiformes; family Cariamidae; genus Cariama; species Cariama cristata. The sequence continues at coordinate 16,272 of NW_009614827.1, forward strand.
TTCTCCATACACTGTGCATTTTGGTGCACTCCTCATGAGCAGAGTCAATCTCATGAGATCAGGCTGGGTACAACATCACTCTCTGCTCATACTGTTACTTACATTCAACTGTGCAAGCTTGTGAAGAGACATACTACACACAAAGACCAATTATGTGGTAGACTTGGGCATGGTGTTGAAGCGGGAAGTATCTCCAAACACTTGAAAGCTCTCCACGGTTCTAGTCAGGGAATTTTGGAGAGGACATTTCCTCATGGAGATGTCAGACCTGTCCTGTTTCCAGTTCTGAAGAGCAGCCGCACCTAGGGAGTTTCAGATTGATTACACAAGAGAAATCCCTGTTGTGGACTTCAATCTCTCGCTACCGTGAGTCTCACGTAATACCTGTTAGCAAAAATACAGTCCATGTAGTTGGTTGACCCTGTCTACAGTGCAGCACAGCAGCACTCTTTCTGGTCAACTGATAAAAAAATATATCCACAGGTATTGCTTCCATGATGAACATATTTTTAAAAGATTCCCTGAAATAGCTGTTTATGCTTTAGAAGTTTTTTTTATGTTTCATCTAAAAAGATGAATAACCATGGCTAAAACATTTTGACTGGATTTCCTATAGGTCTATGTTCAAATATATGAGCACAGCATCTGTTTCACATTTCCTCGACATCCTGTCTGGGTCATCTTTTTGGTTTTTGTGTCTCTCCCATGACACCCAGGAGTTCTATTCTGTTTCCATGGAGAAAACACAGAGTTTTTGCTTTGGACTTAAATGAAGCAAAAAAAAAATGGTTTCTTTAAGTCTTTGTCCTTTTCTGTGTTGTTAATTACGCAAAACAATAAGGAACTACTGCTTAGAAATATACATCTGTGTTTTGTCAGGTAGAAAAAAACCCTGGATATCACTGTATATGTCTTATTATCAGGGTAAGCAATAAAGAGTGCAAGTAATTTACATTAATAATGCAATTGAATGAGCTTTCCTGTCAGTTCAGCTGAGCACATTATGTCTAAAGCCCAGATTTCCCCTCCCCAACTCCTCACTACAAAAGAATGTTCCTTCCCTTCTCAGACTTGGTCAAGAAAATTACTTCAGGAATAGAAATGAATTATATAAGGCTGTACCCTGGCCTTCTGACAATCTTACATCTTCCCAGTAGGCACAGTACTAACTTTATCCCAGCACAGCGCTCAGGCTAATATGAGTCATCTGATAACCTCCTCATTGTGCATTGACCTCAACCTTGGACCAAAATAAACATAAATTAAATTACAAACCTATCCTTGGTACTCTCACACTTTCTTTAGTGTCTCTGAAGCTCTGAGAAGTGTGGCAGACTTGGAGGCTTGGCTTCCTTTCCATCCGGCTGTTGTGAAATGGGAGCCGAGTCTCAGAATATATTATTGCCTTTGTCCTTTAAAGAGCCCGTGGGCCTGATCCTGTTTTCCGTGGGTTCAGCATTTATGCTGCTCTGTTCGTTGCAGGTGAATGACTTCTGGCTGAGGCTGGTATAAGTGTGAGCAGGTGTCCTCTGCCATATGAGAAAAACATCGCATCTTTCTCTGAAGGCAGGACCTTGCTTCTAATAACTCATTCCTTGACTTCCCCTCTGATTGCATTAATGGATGGGAAAGATTTCTGTAGTTTTATAGTATTTTACCTTTTTCCCTGCCTGAAAGATGCATGAAAGTTGGGGATCTCCAGGAGCAGATTAGGGCATCTGGGGTGGGGAGGGGGGAAGGATTGGGAATAGGCTTTTTGGGATAAGCTCTTCTCTGAAATAAATCCACTTTGAAGACACCAGACCTCCACCCCTCTAGCTAGAGGTCCCTCAGCTGAATGCTGCATCCCAGAATGGCCAGCTGAGATGTGCTCTACGTGACAAGAGAGTGATGGCACATTGTCACACATGGATATGGGTTTATTAGAGCATTGGACTGAGGCAAAGATAACCTCAGCTCTGGGGCTCGCTCAGTGCTTTGTGTCCTTGGGCCCTCAGCTTGCCAAGTCTTTTCCCCATCTACAAAAAGGGGCCCATCCCTAAGGCTGGTCTGTTCCAAAGTCGAATGCTTTTTAGGGAAACATCTGGGGTTTGCTAGTTTGTCTGGAGAAGTTTCCAATGGGGTTAACTTACAGAGAGTGCTGAGCATCCCTGCATCGAAAAAACAACCTCTCATCTTCTAAAGCCCTGTTTTCTCTGAGTAAATTATAGAACAAATCTACCTCGGATCCTGGAACCACCTTGAAATATATATTTAAAATTTCGCAGTGAAAAGCAGATGTGAAGTCTATTATTCTACAGACTGTCTCTGAACTGCTTGCTTTAAGGTAAGTCTTCCACCCGTCACTATTCTTGCTGTGCGTTGCTCTCCCATGTCTGAAACCACTAAAGCAGGAAAGTAATCCATGAGGACAGAATAGTGGAAGCAACACTTTTTAACATGCATTTTCAGATACATTGTGCAAGAACTCCCTGAATTATTCAAAAACATTTTCATGCACGAATTTACAAGGATACATATTTCTACAACCCCTGAATACTTCTGTAAATACGCACAGCCCTGCAACCAAACATGTGTGTGTAAACATGCACACATACACCTAAATATTTGCACAAATCCTACAGTTATTTGGCTTTAATAACTACTCACATATCTAGACAGAGTAAAGGTGAATCTGACAGCAATTCTAAAGGTGAGTCAAGAATTTTGGGTGGAAGACATTACTGAAATAAGGAATAATTACTTCAAAAAAGATCCTTAAAAAATAGGGACTTGCAGACAGTTCCAGCAAACTTTCAATACTGAATCTGACCCGACTGAATATAACAGAGAAAGAAAAGATGGTTATTTTCTAAGAAAAAGCCTACTCACTTAATTTGTACCCGAACTACCCCAGAATGAAAGAACTCTTTCATCTGAAGCATTCAGGCTCAATAGACCTTTTGTTTTACACGAAGCCTGAGGTATTCGCCTCCTGTCACTTTACTGGTAAAGTGTTTTACCTCCTTTATGACTTGATCAGAAGATCTTTGTACTCGGCAGCATGTTCCCTTTAATGCCAGTCAGGCTGGGATGATTTGTGCACCTCATTTTTTTTTAAAAAAGGACTAGTGATTCAGAGGTGCATTCAGTTTGAATGTCTAAAGTCAGGCACCTTGAAGAGTGCGATCCTGACAAGTGGTAAGAACCTGTTTTGCAAATCAGACTTCCTTTTTTCTATGTATACCAAGAATACAGAAACGCAGTGGTTGCTTCTGGAAATGTACTAATGAGCTTATGCGTCAGTTCAGTCTCCTCTGGAAGCAACAATCTTTGTGTTTGGGGTAAGAATTTGAACTTGAGACGGAGTGTAGTTCCTCTGTAAAAAGCATAGAAGGAAAAAAGTGTCTGCTTTTTTTTTTTTTTTTTTTTGCCCCCCCGTCCCATGGAGACATCAGCATGCTTCTTAAAAAATCAATGAGATACTTTGGCAACATGTAGTGCTTAGAAGTCCTTATGGAATTCCCTGGTGTGGTTCTGTTTTTGCTGTTAACAGTGATCACTCAGGAACAGCAGAGAAAGAAATGCATTTCAAGACGATCCCTGCTTTTTGTTCCTCACCCACTTATCTAAATTGCAATACCGGTCTGTGCCTTTGATTTTATGTGCCATACACCCACTGCTATGATTTTGGAGCACACAAATTCTGACCCTTAGAAGTGCTTAGGTTTTCAGTAACCTTACCACAAATTCTACCTGTTATAATACCCTTGAAAAGAACAGCTGCTGTGGCTGGGCTCTGGCGAAAGCCCTCTGCCAGGCTTTAAATACCTATCACCTAGCTTATATTTTTAGTTTAAATGGTGTCTGCTGGGAGGTCCTAGTCCATTTAGGTTCATTTCTGCTCTAGGATCAAATTCCGCACGTGGGTATCATCCAGGGAGTGAGCAGCCTTCCCCAGTGCTCTGTGGGTCTCTTGGACCTCAGTTGCATTAATGTTGATTTACAGTAATCCTGATGGCTGCAGTCAAATTTCTGCATGTTTACCCCAGGATAATCAGTAACACTCTGGGTTCAGAAGCTGAGTGATTCTTTACTGAAGGCTCCTTCACTTGTCTTCCTGTGAATTAAAAAATGAGGGACATCCCCTCTTTCAAACGAGGAAAGTGGTTGTCCTTCCTTATTCATGAGGATTTGGGAATTACATTTTAACCAGGACTGACCAGGAATCTTCTGTGAGAACAGTTTTCTGATGGAAAATGCATGTTAGACACTGAGATTTTATGGGGAGAAAGCTTTTTATTTTCCCCTCTCTCCCCTGGGATGACTGGAAGGAAGGATCCTTGGTTGTCTGCTCACAAGGTTCCACCTTCAGAGGAACACTGAAACTCAGGAGCAATTCTCAAGTGGGGATGCACAGCAGCCACCTCCCTGCCTGCCCCACTCCGCAGCATCTCTGGCAGCCAGGCAATGGGAAAGGGGAGAAACAGAAAGACACAGGACTTTGTTGCTCAGCCTTATGGTTCCTATAAAGAACTACTGTCCAATTCTCTTTCTCCTTAGAAGCAGCCAGGGAAAATGGGGGAAGAAACAAATGCACAGATAAGACACTGAACCCCTTAATGGCATGCATCTAATAAGTCAGAATTTCCACTAGTGTATTTCTGATGCAGACAACTAAGAAAAAGTAGAAGACACGCACATGGTGTTCCTTCAGGTTATCATTTGGTTGGGTGTAAGAGGTCAGGTGAATTCATCAGATATGAGGCAGGAGTAGCCTGTGCAGCTTGATATTGCTTTGTTGCTACAGTGTTCTGCCTCAGAGAGATCCATCTGCAATTTTCCACATAATTCAGAAATAAACAGCAGATGAGACATCTTCTTATAGCAGTATATAGCATGGCCACAGATATCTCTCAGTCTATCAGTATAAGCTGGATAGGCTTACATGTAATTGAAGGAATGCTGGAAGCAAATCTATTTAATGGGTTTTCAGTAGCGCTGATGTCCTTCTAATAATACAGGCAGAGGAATGACCCTCAGGTCAGTGTTGCCCACAGAAGATAGCAAGGAGAGATTGGAGGAGGAGCAGTTCTGTTTCACAGCAAGTACTTGCATTACCTTGCAGAAACATCTGCCAAGGAGGCCCACTGGAGTGGAAAGCAGTCTGATCCTTACAGTGCTCACGTGGGATGTGGGCACTCCTGCTTGGTAAAGAGCATGGGCTGGCTGCAGAAAAGTAAATCCGTGCAAGAGCCCTCCTCAGAAAGCCTGGGAAATATTTTTCTTGTTTAACCTTCCTTGTACGTTGTTTGGGGAGTATACACTGAGCATGTTACTGGGCTACGATTGTCCCTACAGTCTGGGTATCAGGTGTTGCAAATACCTCAGCATTTGCAGAATTATCTCAGCAGTTGCAGAATTACTGGTCATTTTGGGCTCACAAAAATAGACTGGATCCTTAAGGCTCCATTCCAACAGCTGGCTTTGATGACAGCTCAAAATGCCTTGCAAAATGAAATACAGTTAATGCTATTTCTGTCCTGAGCTAATCTATGTGTATTTTTTTTATTATTCTTAAATATTAATAGCAATGTCTCTACAAAAGATCTAAAGTCCAGAATTCCACATTTACCAATCATTCAGTCAAACCATTCCTCACATTAGGTGCTATGTATGCTAAAAAGGCTAAAGGAGCACCTCTCAACTGGGTGAAAAACTGCAGGATTAGGATCACTATCGTTATGTGAAATGGCTCCCTTGGGAAAAATCTTAGAGAATCTGCTCCTGAGAACCCACTGGAAATAAGAGGCATTTTGTTTGTTTTTAAAAGCCTGGAATTCTTCATTTATTTTTAGATGTCTGGCAATTAATCTGGCTGATTTAGGGATACTTAAGGTCTTCATATAGTCAAGTGAGGTTACTTATTTTTCATCCAATGTCAAGATGTCAACAATAGTTTTGATTGCATAGACCTGTCAGTTCGGTTACGTTTGCTTAATTGACAGTGTTAGTCTGATGAAGTCTTGTTGGCAAATACTTAGTTCTCAGGGTTTGGTTGACCTATTGCACAGACAGGATATAACAGAAAACGGTTAGGAGATTACATTTTTGCAAAGAAAGCCTCCTTCTTTCAAATAAGGGGCTACTCAATCCTGAGTTCTAGAAGGGGTCAGTATGTGATGATGTGTACAAACAGAAACTGAAAATTCTGTTTTTTTTTTTTTTCAGGGCTGTTAAAGTGGAATGCGACGGTAGCTTAATCATGTGAGTTAAAAAGCAGTTTCCATGACAAATTTAAGGCTCCTCTCAATTTTTTAACAAATAATTTGAGGATTTTCCCACAGGGGCTAGTTGACTCCAGTGACAGCAAAATCAGAAATTCCATTCTGAACTGCAATGACTAGAGTCTGAAACCTTGCTGAAAAGCTATGGGCGAGGCATTATGCATTCTTCATAGAAAGCAATAAAATATTAATTCCTTTTAGTGACTTAGATGAGCACTATAAAAAAAGTATCAGAACTGGGGCAAAGGAACTGTATTATTTAACCACAGTCTCTTCATTACATGTTATTAAAAAGATGTTCGATATTTTGAGAGGAAAAAGACTTTTATAGATCTGGTTATTAGAGTAAAAAATTAAAATCTGTTCAGTCTTGGGAGAGAGAACAGAGTCTGTAAGAAGATGTTTCCCCTCCTTTCTTCTAAAGAAACAAGCATCAACATTATAATGAAGGATTTTTGTTTGATGCCTTTAGTGGCACATCCCCTGTGCTGGAACAGCATTTTACTAGACTGTTCATCAGAAAAACCCTCAGTAAATTTAGAGCCTAGCTCCACGAACACTGGTGTGCTGGGCTTCCTCTGACTGATCCCAAAGAGGTTAGTGGGATTCCACCAGCCAAGGAAAGCTACTCCCATGCTCGTCCCTACAACAGTACCTAAGTTACTATATAAGGCTTCTTACAAGTACAAGATTGTGTAATATTTGTTCGTTACAATCATAATCCATTGAGTGTTGACATCTTTACAGCAAGTCTTGACCCGGCAAGGATATACAAGGTTAACTGCATGTATATCTCATTAAACTGAGAAGGGTGATTCAGGAAGGTCCCTGTTTTATTTTGCAGGCAGCTTTTGCCTGTTCAAGGGTTCTTAAAAAAAGAGTGGTTCTGCTGTTATTTCTCCTCACAAGAGCTGAGGCTTGGTTTGGCAGCCATTAGGAAGCTGTTGGATACAAGTGGATAAGACAGCTCTAATAGGAGAGATGTCAAAGAGTGATTCATTGCTTTGAGCTCTGCACAGAGCTCAAATACTTGGTTTAATTTGGTGTTAGGTGCCAAACTACATATCTATAGTTTGACACCAGGACTAGGAGAGATCATTTTTTTCCTTTGCTCTTGCTGATCCTGAAACTCTTCCTCCCCTTTTGAGAAGCCTTTCCTGAATGTCTGAAGTTGACCACATTCCAGTTAGATAATTAGATATCAGTGCTGGAGACATGCTCTGCAAGGAGCAGCTGGAGCTTGGAGAATATACCCTTTCCTTGGAACTCCTTATTCTCTAGGAAGTTTTATAACAAAGTTATCCCAGACCTGCTTCCCAGATTAACACACAAGGCTTTAAACTGAATCTAATGCTTAAAGTTGTGATTCTGCCAAGCTACAAATCTTGAAAAATCCTAAAATTGGAGGACTTGTATCAGACAGATCTGCAGTATAGCTCTCTATTTCCATTGCTGTTTAATGTATTTTTCAGGATTCATTAAGTTGTAGCACCGTGGTGGCAGTTGTTTCCTATATAACATACATTTAAGCACAAGGGAACACTGTATTGCTGAAAAAACAAGGTGGGCAACATCCACTGCTTTCTCCTCCTTCAGCAGTCTTTTCATTATTAAAGGGAATAAAGTTGGTCAGACATTAATTGCCTTTGATAAACTCACGCTGGCTTCTCCCAATCACCTTCTCATCCTTCATGTAACTGGAAATGGCTTCAAGCAGGATTTGCTCTGTAACCTTCACAGGCACGGCAGGGAGGCTGACCGGTCTGCAGCTCCCTGAATCCCCCTTCCTGAAAATGGGGTTTGTATTTGCCTTTCAGACAACAGGAACCTCTCTCTGGTCACCATGACCTTTGAAGATGATAGAAATTGGCCTTTGAATGACATTGGTTGGCTTTGTCAGCACCATAAAAAGCATCCTGACTGATCCCGTAGACTTCTGTATGTCCAGTTGGCTTCAGTGCTCCATAACTCCATCTTTCTCGCGCCCACAGACTCTGCTATTAGCTTCAGTGTCCTCAGAGGCCTGAGGTCCAACTTTTCTGGTAACAACAGATGCAAAAAAAAAAAGGCAATGGATACCTCAGTCTTTTTCTCATCGTTTGTCCCTACCTCCCGTGCCTCACAGAGCAATGGGATCATTTACCTATTAGCCTTCCTTTTTCTGCCTCTTTACGCACAGAGCCCATTCCCGTTGCCCTGAAACCTGATTCAGACTGAAAGCTTATGGTTTTCTGGTGGTTTCCAGAAAACCCAGGAGTGAACAGAGATGATTTTGCATGGGTAATACCTACCAGACATTTCATCCTTACATTATCAGTGGCCCTTACGGTTTTTATTCAGCTTCTCTGCAATACCCCACTGATTTGCAGCAGTTTTCACCCAGGCGAAGAGACGGCTCATGTTAGAAGGCTGATGCTTATAGCTGTTTCTTATTGCTTCGTTTTCAAAGATCATCTTATTGTTCCAGTGGTCAAGAAGAGGGCAAGTCATTTCCGTTCTTTATAGCAATTAAGACAGGAGGACTGTGTGAATGGAATTATTCTGTGTACTGGTTTTTGTACATCAGGTTCCTCTGTTGGGTTTTAATTGAGTTTAGTGTCTATTTGGTCTATATTCAGTGAAAACAGTCCCAAAATACTGTCACTAAGCTCAATGATCATACTACTGTTATCTTAGAAGAATCTAGTACTACAGCCCTCTCTGCTCCAGCTAGAAGGTTTCTTGCTGATCTTAATGTTCAAATAACATTTTTTCATGTTGGTTGTCTACCTCAGGGCTAATTTCCTTGTTTGTTTTCATTTGGAAAGCTTCTGCTAAAACAAACAAAGGAAAAAAAAATTATTTGGCTGCCTCTGAAACAAAGTTGGTGGAAAATGTTCTGCTTTGCCTGTCAAAAGTTATTACACTCATTTTGCTGCAAAGCTCTACTGCTTTTTGAGCAGAGATGGAAAATTTGGCAGGGAGGCTGTTCTGATGTCATGATGTGCTTTTTGCCATCCTTGAAGAAATTTGCTCAATACATTCCTTTAACATGCATTTCCTTAGAGCCTTGTCAGAGATTTACTACTGAAATCCCTGAGGATTTCTTTGCACCGAAAAGACCAGATGTTTCCATGTCAGCAGGATGGGCTGTACCGACTAACCAAGACCTTGCTGCTCCTGTCCGTCCAGGACGGATGGGATACCAGGCTTTCTCCAGTGTTTCTCCGTCCCCACAGGCAGGACACTGAGGAAGAGGGAATGTGTCAGGTGTAGAAATGCATGGAGTGGGATGAAGCGAGAGGCAGCCTGAGATGAGAGAAGGAACAGTGTTGCCAGCCTTGGCTTTATAGGTAGCGACACGACCCTTTTTTGGCCAGATGAGCTCTAGAAGTCTCATCATTTCCATTCCAGGGGTGAACAGAGAAATCCCTGCGAAGGGCAGTTAGAAGTTATAGAAAGGCCAAATTCTTTCCCTCCTCTTCACAGGTGGGATTGAGATGGACAGGAAGAGCAAGCAGAAAGAGCTGTGTGGGTCCAGGGAGCAGTATCCCCTTCTCCTTTCCCTCTTGTGTGCAGCCAGTCAGCCTCCTGCCTACGCTCACCCTACCAATGCCTAGTGAGAAAAATGGAAAGATGACCTTCATAGAGACCCTCCACTCAAAGAGAGGATAGTGAAGATGCTTTACAGGTCAGGGCAGACGTGGGGCTGAGAGACAGGGTATTTAGAGGTACAGAGGGATTATCAGTCAATAGGATGAGGACAGATGGACGTGCTATTTGGGGGACAAATGAGTTGATGGAATCATGATGGGGAGGGAGATCTTTGTGCAGATAGGATATTCCTCACAGCACTGTGTATGTGGGTGGGGGGATCTGGGAAGGGGGTTCACCTTGGGGATAGTGAGTTCCCTTCACATCAGAACTATACAAAGCTCACTAAAATCTTTCTTTATCATTGTCTCTCAATAGTGACATGCAGTGGTGGCATAAAATAAAGGAGGTGACATGTTACAATACAGGCAACATCTATCTACCTGTTATAACTTGTAACAAATTTAAATGTAACAAGATCCCACAGGTTTTGGCAGGGGCTGTTTCTGGTTTGTTTTTTGTTTTGTTTTGTTTTGTTTGTTTGTTTGTTTGTTTTAAATAACGTTTAAACAGGCTGCATGTGCATATGTCTGTAGAGATGCCCTCAGTGGAAGTTCCACTGGCTGACCCCAAGCTCCCAGGGATGCATGCTAAGGGATGCATGCTAAGGGATGCTATAAGTAGCAAACATCCCCAACAGCTCCAGGATCCAGCAATTCCTCCTGCCTGGATGCTGGAGCCCAGCCCCATGTGCCCAGAGACACAGGGGTCTCCATCCTGGGCCAGCAGACATGGCTGTTGGTTTTCCCATCACAGGTTGAACCGGTAATGAGGCTGAGTGAGTACCCAAGAGACAAACACAGCTGGCTACACAGACTGCCACACACAAGGCACTGCCGTCCACAGCACCCGCATGTAACACCACCAGGACTCACATAAACCACAGCTGTAGGCACATAAGTTCGTTTCCACCTCTCCAGCTGCTCAGGATTGAAGTTCCCTAGTGAAGACAGATACACAACACTCTCCAGGTTCAGAAGCGTACACACACACGCTCATGGATTCCCTGAGTATCAGTATGGCCCCTCTGTCCATCCAACACCCCTGCACAGATCCCAGCCCCCCTTACCCACCCCACAGGTCCCCTGCTCACCAGCAGGTCCAACTCAGTGCTCACGAGCAAGCAGACTCATCTCACATGCACCCCACACTTGCAGGAACGCCCAAATAGCAGCATGGACCCTCTGCCCACCTGATACCCCTGCCCAAACCCAGGGCCTCCTACTTGCCCGCTAGTGCAGCTCGGAGCTTGCTAGGGAGTTGCACACACACAGCCCACGCACCCCAGGCTGGGGGAAGACACGAGCACTCTCCCCCCAGCACCCAGCACCCGGGCTGTGACCCGTGGTCCTGCTCCAGCTGCTGGCGCTGAGCTCCTCACTCGCCCCGGTCCCCCCAGCAGCTGTGCCTGGGACAGACAGACACCGGTCCTGACCCAGGGGCTGGGCTGAGCCCCTCACCCGCCCCAGAGCCTGGCACCACCGCCTTGGGGTCCTGCACCCTGCTCTGACCCCAGTGAGAGGTGACCAGGGGCAGACTGGGTCAGACAAGTGCTTACACGCCATCAGCAGCTGCTCACAGATAACCCATCCCTTGTTTTACCACATCTCCTCTGTTCACCCCACTTCCCCTAAATGGTCCTCAACAAGTTTTGCACAGTCCCACAGGCCCCCTGGAATATCTCAAATCCTCCCGTTCCTCCTGTTGCCCCCCTTCTTATCCCTTACAAAGCTCAGGGTGCCCCTCTCCAAACCTGTGAGTGCAGTTTCTTAATGGCCCATCAATTAATGGCTGAAAACTTCTGGTGTTTGCCATTGCCTCCATTATCCCTTATCTATCAGTTTTCTCTCCTCCCCTTTATTATCACCTTTGCATTGAAAGGGTCCTTGATGGAATTACCTTAATGAAGCAGACGCTTTCTCCTTCCACATACCCTGACTCTGCATACAAGGCACTGAGGTGGATCATTAATTGGACCACTTAGGAGAAAGTTACAGCATCCCCTACAAGATAATGTCACCTATTTCTCTTTTCCAACATACACCTACATATCCTCACTTTGTTAATATTTGCTTGATGAATAACTGATAGTGGTGATGTTTTGTATGATACTGCTCTCGCAAACCTCCATTGCGTTATATGCATGCAAACACAGATCTAGTATAAAATTTTCTGTTGCAAATAACCACCAGCTAAAAAACATTAGAGGTGTCACCGGCAGCACGTGCAATCTGATCTTAGCCGAGACTCCTAGCAAGGGCTTTCTGTACCTGGACTAAATTGATTTTCCTCGCTATGCATTTAGAAGAACGATGAGGGCTGTAAATATCACTTGCACACAAATGCAGACGTACCAAACGCCGCAGCAGGATTTTAAATAACTGCTTGTCATTTTGGAAATAATGCCCTTCTCTCGCATGGAAGGGGGTCTCTGTTGAAATATTTGGGATTTGGGGAACTGAGCCCAACTTAGATAGAAGGATTAAGAGCAGAAGGGATTGGGAAATGAGGAAGTGAACTGTGAACTGAAAGGGCTGAGAGAGAATAGAATGGGAACAGGAGGATGGAACATGGGCAGGAGCCAAGGCACAGGATGGCAGGATAAACATTTGGGAAATAAATTAAGGGATGGAAATTGAATGACGGAGTGCAGGAGCAAAAGGGGTTGAACGGAATGAAAAAAGGCCAAAGTCCAGCTGAAGGGTGGACAGACATCTTAAAGGAGTTGTGTCTGATACTGCAGAGCCTGAAGTTGGACATAATGTTTGTACACCTCAATAATTCTAAGCTGCTTAGCAAATAGTTGTGAAACTCTCCATCTTTTTCTGGTGATGGGTCTGCATACTGTTATTATCTTCTGTCCCACCCACTCATTTGCTCACACAGCATAGAGTTGTGTTGCAGGCCTTAAAATTGTGACCATCTGTCAAGTCAGCATGTTTTTCATCCTGTGATAAATAAAGCCCTGGAGTCTCTGAAATACTTCTAAGGGGTCTCTCTATGAAAGGCATCTAAGAAAAAACAGGTTTATGTGGAAAATACTTAAGGGAATTTGGAAATAGAGGTTTAAAAGAGGTTTAGAAGTTACTCATCTGTAGGATAAAAGTTTAGGGAATTTCTTTCCATTTTAGTTTTTTTAAAGCCTGAGACCAACACAGCATTAAAGGCACTTTAGGTTTACAGAGGTGAGTGCTTGAAAGCTAGGAAATGCTTGCGTGAAAGTTTCTGGTACAACCTGCTTTCCCTTCCCCTTCTCCCTTCATTCCAGTGTTGCGACACAATTGTTAGTGACACCGTGGTATATTTTTGCCAGTACAACAACCTGTCCTCTTTCAATGCACAGAAAAGATAGTGCTCCAGGAATAGCCCTGGGTGATATAGTGAATGAGACTGTCATCTTCAGCTTATCACGGCAGTGTAATTCTTCCTCCATCAGTTAGCAGTGGCACAAGCATCCTATTCAAAGTATAATGTAGAAACAGCCTGTGTAGTATTTTGTAAATGTGAAAGCATTGGAAACTATGCACTGCTTTGTTATAAAATTACACCTGTAATCTTTAACGGGACAGGGAGACAGTTCTTTCAAGTGTGCATGCGTGAACACGTGTGTGTGTGCACGCATGTGAATTCATTGTGCTCTGGCTGCTGCTGTGTCTCTATAATAACATCTCCACTGAGTTTGCTGGCTTTTCTTCAAATGTGTAACTAATGGGAAAAGGAGGGAACTTTATATGGAAGAATGAAAGGAGACAGCAGCTCAGAGACCTGGGATGGATGCTTTCCTATCGGAGAATAGTCAGGGTTGCTTCTGTCTTGGGAAAACTGGGAATTCTAATCACTGCCCATTGTGGCAATGGTGGAAATCGCAGCGTGATGGATACGCAGGTATTGTTAGATGCCCAGATCCTACTTGCCCTGCTGCCATCTGATGCTTTGAGATCTGCAGTTACATAAATTAAGAATTCTTCCAGTATTTTCTTCCCTTTTACAGTGTAATGTGAATACGAAAGCCAGTGTTTCATTTCCCGTATTCAGTGGAGTCACTCCTCTCTCCTAGCGTAAGTGTGTCTAGCATTCTGCCAGATGAAGACAGTAACATTTCAGACCCACGCCTTCACTCGGACTGGGATAAAGAGGCTGAAGGCACTAAAAAATTTGACCATTAACTTTTGATACCATATCAGTTGGCTGCTCTGATGCCTGGAAGGATGTTAATAAACAGATAGGTTTGTTCCTGATTTCTGGAACAGGAGAACTTCTGTCTCTGAGTGGTATGGCTAACAGCTTCAGGGCATCCTGCTTCCCTCTCCTGTTTAGCACTCTCATTTATAGATTTATGACTCTGAGTAAGCAGGGAGGTATGAAGTTGGCTGTAATTGGTACTGTGCATAAATGTAAATGACCATTTCAAACGTGGATCCTCTGCCAGCTATTACATTTTTTAAATTTCTCTGCCTATTGCTCTTTTTAGACCATCGGGATTTGTTTTACGTGTGGAATATTTTGGCTCTTGGGAGATGAATTCTACCTCAGGGCCTCAAGTCTGTGGGAGGTTATGTTGTACCTCCTAGGCTGCGTGTCAAGGTGGTGGTGCATGATTTTGGAGGTCTGTGGTTCACTAAGGTTACTGCAGGTATGAAGGACTGTTTGTTTTTCTTCTGGTCTCTTCATTTGATCTGGGTGAGTATTACAAGAGGTCACACGAGCCAAACATCTCGAGCTGTTCTCCTGGTCGCCCAGTGTCTCCTTCCAGTGAGCCAGGCAGTCAGTCACCATCTTCAGCGCTTACTGGGCAGGGTGCAGTCACAATAGTTTCTTTGGAAAAGTGATACGAAAAGTATAATACCGACTTTGACACTGGGGCCCACTGGCCTGCAAGTAAGTGAAGAAACTAGTAGGGTCAGAGGGAGGAGATGCTCCGTAACTGGGAAAAGTACCTGACTGTGGGGAGCAGGGGATAGGGGTAGCACAGGAGCTGTGGAAGAGAGAACTGGAAAGCTCAGGAGAAGATGGAGAAAACCCAGAAAGGCAGGAAGTGGATAAGAAGTTCTGCATGTGCTAGACACAAATCTAGATACCCACTTGGGGTATCGTGGTTTCGGAGTGCTTACCTCGAGGGTCTCTGAGTTTGGCTTTCCTGAGAAAATGGTACATATCCATAATTTTGTGACAGCTGCAGTGCTGAGCACATCAAACCCTGTGAAAGGGAGCTAAGGGGAATCCAAAGTGTTACACAAAATGCTCACCCACATTCCGGAGTGCGTAAGGCATCCAAGGAACCGTTTGGCTTGTTGCAGCTGAACTGCTGTGCCGCAGATTGACAGGTGCCTGTAAGGGCCAGGCTTGGGGCAGAGGCAATGTCCATCCAGTTTCTGGAGTAGGATGAGAGCCCAGAATCAGATGTCCTGCTGCGCTAGAATCAGCAACAGTTTTCCCCATGCATCTATGAAGGGTTTTTTTGTGCACCTTGGCATTAGTGACCGATACAGCCTGGGGGAAGATGCGGTCATCCTCAACTCTTGAACCATAGCACCTGAGCTTGGCGATGCGAACACAGCCACTACTTCGAAGAGAAGCTTAGTGGCATCTTTAGGTGACACTGGTCTTGTGGTGTTGGCTTCAGAGCTAGCAGGCAAATCACTCTGCAGAGAGTGTTACGGTACTGCTGTGTGGCTTTTGGGCGCGCTGCTTCAGGGTTCACCTCTTGCCCCTCCCTGACATCTCTGGATCCCCGTTGAAGTTCTTCTCCAGCTTTGCAAATTGTGTACCATTGCAAGATGCTAGCCCAGCAAGATCTGCACGGAGGCTGAATGGTGGCAGCTGGCATCGCCTCTTAATATAGAAGTGAGGGGTGCGGCTGCACAGGCAGCGTGGTGCGGATCAGTTTGGGAACAGGCTGTGTGCTAAAAAGAGTTTAGTTGCACGTTGCAAAGGCTTACGGGTTTAATATTGAGCCTGAGGTGCAGCGTAAGTACACAGAGTGACTTCTTAAGGGCTTTCAGGAGCAAGCACAGGCGATAAATAGCAGCCGGAGTGCCTCCTCAGAGATGGGCTATGGTAGGAGGTGAGCAGACACAGGGAGACGTGGCTGGACGGGACTGCAGCTTGCATGGAGAAACCTCAGCTATCTGCAACGTTGCTAGCTCAGGTAACGTGAAGACCAGAGCTGTGGCAGCATGAAATGTCTGCGTGGGCTGGAAAATGGTCCTGCAAACGGTTGCGGAGCTCCACATCATCTCTGCTGTGCTGCTCGAAGCTTGCTCGTTTAAACCCAGTACAGGATGAGCTCAGTCACAGCAGTGATTGCGATGTAGACATGCCCCTGTATCCTCTTAGAAACCTCAGGAGCTTTTCCATCCCTCCCAAAAGCTCTTTTTTAAAAGGATTTCTCAATAGTTAACCACGGGAATGAATAAATCATGATTGTGATTCAAATAATCCTGTGAATGAATAATTCATTGTAATAATTGAAAAAGGAATCTCAGCAAGAAGCATTTTACTATTACAAAGGTAAACATTGATTCATTTTTTTAAAAGAAAAGGTATACTCTCCAGCAAAGTATTTTTCATCCAGTTGCCATACTCTAATTATGTATAATATGAAAGAAAAATATGCTCCCTTGCTCGACAGCCATCTTCATATAAATGAAAAAAGATGCTTCCTTTTGCAACAGCCATCTTCAATGCTAATGAGTGAGAAAGGGAAAAGGATTAAGCGACACATAAATCATATTCACCTCCTTGCTGAGGACAGAGCTGAACAAGGCAGCCATAGTCAGGCGGTCAAAATGTCCGGAGCTTGAAGTAACTGAATATTGCCAGCTAGTTAGAGAGGAATTGGGAGGAGGGATAAAGAGGGGAATGTTTTCTTCTGGATCTGTGCTGCTAAGAGATAGTGTAGGCTAAGCACATGGCTGGCAGCCAGCAAAGGCATCAGATACTATGATGATAAAAGCGTGGTTACTAATATTTAGCACCGACAAAGTGATTTTGATACCAAAGCGGATTTTCGGTAACACTTACAAGGGAAAGACCTGGGAAGGATGGGAGCAGCCTCACCTGTTAGCCCCAGTTTCGGAGGGAGAAAGTACACACTGTCATGAGTTTCTCTGTGTTTTCCGATGCCGAGCGTGACACGGATGGAGCAAGCCACAGGTTTTTAAAGCCGAAAGAGTCGGTAGTCTGATCGCCTGCGAAATGTAGTTTTGGCTCCCAGGGAGACTAAGTGCTGATTGTGCGGTGGTAAACAACCAACCAACCAACCAACAAAACAATAGAGCCAGCTCCCCTGCTTGGTACCTGGGAGAGGGGTCGAACTCTTACCCACCCCAAATGAGAGGAGAGAAGCTGTTATTTACTGGTGTCTTTCCCCAGTTGCACTGCTCACCGTGGGACAGGTTGTCTCTGTCTGCGGATGGTGGGATGCCACTGTCGCGTCTGCACCACGGCAATGACATTTCGAAATGGAGGTCCGTGAGCCACGGGCATGGAGAGTGACTGGCTCAAGGTCAACTACAGCCTGCGGCGGGGACAGGACCAACAGCCAGGTCTCCCGGGTCCCGCGGCTGAGCTCTGGGGTTTGACGGTC